>NC_069128.1:19933805-20233805 GCF_026914265.1 Mya arenaria
ACTAATTCACATATGGAATCATCTGGGGTAAAGTCTCGGCTACACAGTGACTAAGGTCGCTATGATCTCTTTGATTGTTGTAAGGTTTCCGCACCATAACAATGCCAGAATATAAATAACTAAATATCAATTAGGAGCAAATTTCATGTCCCTATCCCGCATAGCCTGCATAAATTCCTATGATATTCATATGTTCACTCACCGTGTATGGCCAGGTCGCGATTTGGGACGCTATGGTATATGTGTTCGTGTTCATGTTTTCGCTGTTTGCTATTAATGCAATGAAGGCATTTGGAGCTTATTTCATGCCCCTTTCCCTCGAAGCCTACCTAAAATTCTTGGTAATTCAGCGATGTTATCACTTAAAGCGAGGTCTGGGCTACAAAGTGCCATAGGTCCCTTCGTGCGCTTGCTCGTGTTAAGGGTTTCGCACCGTTTTAGTTGTTTATTGTGTAAATAGGAATTGGGAGTCATTTTCATTTCCCTATCCCACATAACCTGCCTATATATTCACACAAACCATCATCTGGGAAAGGTCAAGTCTACTTAGTAACGTAAGTCACTATGTCCCCTTACTCGTATTAAGGTTTCCGCGCAATGCCAGATTATGAGTGAAATAGACAGTGAAATAGACATTGGTAGCCTTTCCATGTCCCTTTCCTGCATAGCCTGCCTAGGACTAGGTCTTAGCTACACGCTGACATAGGTCGTTATGGTCCACTTGCTCGTTGTAATGTTTCCGCACCATAAATGAATATGTGGCAAATAGGCATTGGGAGCATTTTCCATGTCTCTATCTCGCATAGCATGCCTACAATACGAGGTTATTCATATGAAGTATCACATAGGACAAGATCTCGTCTATAAGGTGACATAGGTTGCTATGGTCCCGTTTGTCGTTTTAAGGTTTCTGAACCATAACATGTAACGAATATGTGTCAAATAGACATTGGGAGCCTTTTCCATGTCCCCATCACACATAGCCTGCCTAAAATCCTGTTATATCACCTAAGACTAGGTTTCGGCTAAAAGATGACATAGGTCGCTTTGGTCCCGTTTCTCGTTTGTTTTAAGTTTTCTGCACCATAATATGTAATGAATATAGGTCAAAAGCCATTGGGAGCATTTTCCTAGTCCCCAACTTGCATAGCATGCCTATATCCTAGGTTATTCATATGCACTATGTCCTAGGACTAGGTCTCGACTACATTATGGCATAGGTCGATATGGTACCCTTGATCGTTTTAATTTTTCCGCGCCATTACCAGTTAATGACTATGCCGCAAATAGGAATATGGAGCCTTTTCCATGTCCCTATCACGCATAGTCTGCCTAAAATCATAGGTTACTCATATGTTCTATCACCTACGACTAGGTCTCGTCTATAAGGTGAAATAGGTCGATATGGTCCCGTTTCTCGTTTTAAGGTTTCTGCATCATAGCATATAATGAATATGAGTCAAATAGACATTGGGAGCCTTTTCCGCGTCACCATACCACATAGCCTGCCTAAAATCCTAGGTTATTCATATCTAAGATTAGGTTTCTGCTAAACAATGACATAGGTCGCTTTGGTCCCGTTTCTTGTTTTAAGTTTTCTGCATCATAACATGTAATGAATATGAAGCAAATGAGCATTGGGACCCTTTTTCCATATCCCCATCTCGCATAGCCTGCCTAAAATCCTAGGTAATTTAAATGTATTATCACCTAGGACTAGGTCTAAGATACACGCTGACATAGGTCGGTATGGTCTCCTTGTCTGTTTCAAGGTTTCTGCACCATAACCTTTAATGAGTATGAGGTAAAATAGGCATTGTGAGCCTTTTTCATGTCCCAATCTCGCATAGCCTGCCTAAAATCCTGTGTAAATCATATGTACTAACATATAGGATTAGGTCTAAGCAACGAGCTGACATCAGTCGCTGTGGTCCCCTGGCTCGTTTTAAGGTTTCAGCATCATAACCTTTAATGAATATGAGGTAAAAATCGGCATTGGGAGACTTTTCCATGTCTCTATCTCGCACAATCTGCCTAAAATCCTAGGTAATTCATAAATACTATCACCTAGGACTAGGTCTAAGATACAAGCTGACATAGGTCGCTATGGTCCCCTTGCTCGTTTTAAAGTTTCTGCACCATAACATGTAATGAATATTAGACAAATTGAAAATGGGAGCCTTTTCCATGTCCCTATCTTGCATAGCCTGCCTAAAATCCTAGGTAATTAATAATACTATCACCTAGGACTAGGACTACGCAACGAACTGTCATAGGGCGCTATGGTCCACTTGATCGTTTTAAGGTTTTTTCACCATAACATTTAATAAATATGAGGCAAATAGGCATAAGGGGACATTTTCCATGTCCCTATATCGCATAGCCTGCTTTAAATTATAGGTAATTCATATGTACTATCACCTAGGATTAGGTCTAATCAACAAGCTGACAAAGGTCGCTTTGGTCCCCTAGCTCGTTTTGAGGTTTTTGCACAATAACATTTAATGAATTTGGCATTGAGAGCATTGACCATGTCCCTATCACGCATAGCCTGCCGAAAATCTTACGTTATTCATATGTACTATCATCTAGGACTCGGTCTCTGCTACATGGTGACATAGGTCGCTATTGTCCCCTTGCTTGTTTTAAGGTTTCTGCACCAAAACATGTATAGAATATGAATCAAATATACATTGGGAGCCTTTTCCACGTTCCTATCTCGCATAGCATACCTAAAATCCTAGGTTATTCATATGTACTATTACCTAGGACTAGGTCTTGGCTACATGATGACAAAGCGCGATATGATCCCCATGCTCTTTTAAGGTTTCCGCACCATAACATGCAATGAATATGAGACAAAAAGGCATTGGGAGCATTTTCCATGTCCCTATCTGCATAGTCTGCCTAAAATCTTAAATATTCATATGTACTATCACCTAGGACGAGGTTTAAGATACACGCTGACATAGGTCGGTATGGTCTCCTTACTCGTTTGAAGGTTTTTGCACCATAACATTTAATGAATATGAGGTAAAAATAGGCATCGTGAGCCTTTATCATGTCCTTATCTCGCACACCCTGCCTAAAATCCTAGGTAGTTTATATGTACTTTCACCTAGGATAAGGTTTATACACGCTGATATAGGTCGCTGTGGTCCCCTTGCTGGTTTTAAGGTTTCTGCACCATAACATGTAATGAATATGAGGCAAATAGGGATTGGGACCCTTTTCTGCCTAAAATCTTAAATATTCATATGTACTATCACCTAGGACTAGGTTTAAGATACACGCTGACATAGGTCGGTATGGTCTCCTTGCTCGTTTGAAGGTTTTTGCACCATAACATTTAATGAATATGAGGTAAAAATAGGCATCGTGAGCCTTTATCATGTCCTTATCTCGCACACCCTGCCTAAATTCCTAGGTAGTTCATATGTACTTTCACCTAGGATAAGGTCTATACACGCTGATATAGGTCGCTGTGGTCCCCTTGCTGGTTTTAAGGTTTCCGCACCATAACATGTAATGAATATGAGGCAAATAGGGATTGGGATCCTTTTCTGCCTAAAATCTTAAATATTCATAATTATGTACTATCACCTAGGACTAGGTTTAAGATACACGCTGACATAGGTCGGTATGGTCTCCTTGCTCGTTTGAAGGTTTTTGCACCATAACATTTAATGAATATGAGGTAAAAATAGGCATCGTGAGCCTTTATCATGTCCTTATCTCGCACACCCTGCCTAAAATCCTAGGTAGTTCATATGTACTTTCACCTAGGATAAGGTCTATACACGCTGATATAGGTCGCTGTGGTCCCCTTGCTGGTTTTAAGGTTTCTGCACCATAACATGTAATGAATATGAGGCAAATAGGGATTGGGACCCTTTTCCTTGTCCCTTTCTCGTATTGCCTGCCTTAAATCCTAGGTAATTCATATGTACTATCACCTAGGACTAGGTCTCGGCTACACGCTGACATAGTTCGCTATGGCCCCCTTGCTTGTTTTAAGGTTAATGCATCATAACATGTAATAATATGAGGCAAATAGGGATTTGGAGCCTTTTCCATGTCCCTATCTCGCATAGCCTGCCTAAAATCCTGGTAATACATATATACTATCACATAGGACTAGGTTTAATCCACGAGCTGACATAGGTTGCTATTGTCCCTTTGCACGTTTTAAGGTTTCTGCACCGTAACATTTAATAAATATGAGTTAAAAATAGGCATTTGGGGCCTTTCCCATATCACTTTCTCGCACAATCTGCCTTAAATCCTAGGTAATTCATATGTACTATCACCTAGGACTAGGTTTAAGCAACGACCTGCCATAGATCGCTATGGTCCCTTTGCTCGTTTTAAGGTTTTTGCACCATACCATGTAATGAATATGAGGGAAATAGGCATTGGGAGCCTTTTCCATGTCCCTATCACCCATAGTCTACCTAAAATCCTAGGTAATTAATATGTACTATCACCTAGGTCTTTGTCTAAGCTACACGCCGACATAGGGCGGTATGGTCCCCTTGCTCGTTTGAAGGTTTTTGCACAATAACATGTAATGAATATTAGGACAATGGACGTTGAGAGCATTATCCATGTCCCTATCTCGCATAGACTGCCTAAAATCTAGATAATTCATATGTACTATCATCTAGTACTAGGTCTGTCCTACATGGTGACATAGGTCGCTTTGGTCACCTTGCTCGTTATAAGGTTTCCGCACCAAAACATGTATATAATATGAATCAAACATGCATTGGGAGCCTTTTCCATGTCCCTATCTCGCTTAGCATGCCTAAAATCCTAGGTTATTCATATGTACTATTACCTAGGACTAGGTCTCGGTTGCATGATGACAAAGGTCGATATGGTCCCGATGCTCGTTTTAAGGTTTCCGCACCATAACATGTAATGAATATTAGACAATTATACATTGGGAGCCTTTTCCATGTCCCTATCTCGCGTAGCCTGCCAAAAATCTTAGGTTATACATATGTACTATCACCTAGGACTAGGTCTGAGAAACAAGCTGACATAGGTCGGTATGGTCTCCTTGCTCGTTTAAAGGTTTCTGCACCGTAACATTTAGTGAATATGAGGTAAAAATAGGCACCGCGAGCCTTTTCCATGTCCATATCTCGCATAGCCTGCCTTAAATCCTAGGTGATTCATATGTACTATCACATAGGACTAGGTCTAAGCTACATCTTGACATAGGTCACTTTGGTCCCCTTAATTGTTTTAAGGTTTTTGCACAATAACATGTAATAAATGTGAGGCAAATTGGCATTGGGAGCCGTTTCCATGTCCCTATATCGCATAGCCTGCCTAAAATCCTAGGTAATTCATATGTACTATCATCTAGGACTAGGTTTAAACCACGAGCTGACATAGGTCGCTATTGTCCCTTTGCACGTTTTAAGGTTTCTGCACCGTAACATTTAATAAATATGAGTTAAAAATAGGCATTTGGGGCCTTTTCCATATCTCTTCTCGCACAATCTGCCTTAAATCCTAGGTAATTCATATGTACTATCACCTAGGACTAGGTTTAAGCAACGACCTGCCATAGATCGCTATGGTCCCTTTGCTCGTTTTAAGGTTTTTGCACCATAACATGTAATGAATATGAGGGAAATAGGCATTGTGAGCCTTTTCCATGTCCCTATCACCCATAGTCTACCTAAAATCCTAGGTAATTAATATGTACTATCACCTAGGTCTTTGTCTAAGCTACACGCCGACATAGGGCGGTATGGTCCCCTTGCTCGTTTGAAGGTTTTTGCACAATAACATGTAATGAATATTAGGACAATGGACGTTGAGAGCATTATCCATGTCCCTATCTCGCATAGACTGCCTAAAATCTAGATAATTCATATGTACTATCATCTAGTACTAGGTCTGTCCTACATGGTGACATAGGTCGCTTTGGTCACCTTGCTCGTTATAAGGTTTCCGCACCAAAACATGTATATAATATGAATCAAACATGCATTGGGAGCCTTTTCCATGTCCCTATCTCGCATAGCATGCCTAAAATCCTAGGTTATTCATATGCACTATTACCTAGGACTAGGTCTCGGCTGCATGATGACAAAGGTCGATATGGTCCCGATGCTCGTTTTAAGGTTTCCGCACCATAACATGTAATGAATATTAGACAATTATACATTGGGAGCCTTTTCCATGTCCCTATCTCGCGTAGCCTGCCAAAAATCTTAGGTTATACATATGTACTATCACCTAGGACTAGGTCTGAGAAACAAGCTGACATAGGTCGGTATGGTCTCCTTGCTCGTTTAAAGGTTTCTGCACCGTAACATTTAGTGAATATGAGGTAAAAATAGGCACCGCGAGCCTTTTCCATGTCCATATCTCGCATAGCCTGCCTTAAATCCTGATTCATATGTACTATCACATAGGACTAGGTCTAAGCTACATCTTGACATAGGTCACTTTGGTCCCCTTAATTGTTTTAAGGTTTTTGCACAATAACATGTAATAAATGTGAGGCAAATTGGCATTGGCAGCATTTTTCATGTCCCTATATCGCATAGCCTGCCTAAAATCCTAGGTAATTCATATGTACTATCATCTAGGACTAGGTTCAAGCAACGAGCTGACATAGGTCGCTATGGTCCCCTTGTTTTTTATGGGTTCTACACCATAACATTTAATAAATATGAGGTAAAAATAGGCATTTGGAGCCTTTTCCATGTCACTTTCTCGTACAATCTGCCTAAAATCCTAGGTAATCCATATGTACTATCACCTAGGACTAGGTCTAAGCAACAAACTGTCATAGGTCTCTGTGGTCCCCTTGCTCGTTTTAAGTTTTCTTCACCATAACATGTAATGAAAATAAGGCAAATAGGCATAGGAGGCCATTTTTCATGTCCCTATCTCGCATAGACTGCCTAATATCCTAGGTAATTTGTATGTACTATGATCTAGGACTAGGTTCAAGCAACGAGCTGACATAGGTCGCTATGGTCCCCGTGCTCGTTTTAAGGTTTCTGCACAATAACATGTAATGAATATTAGGTAAAAATAGGCATTTTGAGTCTTTCCCATGTCCCTATCACGCACAATCTGCCTAAAATCCTAGATAATTCATATGTACTATCACCTAGGACTAGGTCTAAGCTACACGCTGACATAGATCGCTGTGGTCCCCTTGCTTGTTTAAGGTTTCTGCACCATAACATTTAATAAATAAGAGGTAAATATAGGCATTTGGAGTCTTTTCCATGTCTTTATCTCGCACAATCTGCCTAAAATCCTTGATAATTCATATGTACTATCACCTAGGACTAGGTCCAAGCAACGAACTTACATAGGTCGCTATGGTCCCCTTACTACTGTTAAGGTTTCTTCACCATAACATTTAATGAATATGAGGTAAAAATAGGTTTTGGTGTCTTTTCCATGTCTCTATCTCGCACAATCTGCGCTATGGTCCCTTGCTCGTTTAAGGTTTCTGAACCATAACGTGTAATGAATATGAGGCAAATAGGAATGTGGACCCTTTTCCAAGTCCCTATCTCGTATAGCCTGCCTAAAATCCTAGGTTATTCATATGTACTATCACCTAGGACTAGGTCTAAGATACACGCTGACATAGGGCGCTATGGTCCCCTTGCTTGTTTAAAGGTTAATGCAACATAACATGTAATGCATATGAGACAAATAGGGATTGGGATCCTTTTCCATGTTCCTATATCGCATAGCATGCCCAAAATCCTAGGTAATTCATATGTACCATCACCTAGGGCTAGGTCTAAGCAACGAGTTGACATAGATCGCTATGGTCCCCTTAATTATTTGCGCCAGAACATGTAATAAATGTGAGGCAAATTGGCATTTGGAACATTTTTCATGGCCCTATCTCGCATAGCCTGCCTAATATACTAGGTAATTTGTATGTACTATGATCTAGGACTAGGTTCAAGCAACGAACTGACATAGGTCGCAATGGTCCCCGTGCTCGTTTTAAGGTTTCTGCACCATAACATTTAATGAATAAGAGGTAATTATAGGCATTCAGAGTCTTTTCCATGTCCCTATCTCGCACACTCTGCCTAAAATCCTAGGTAATTTATACATACTATCACCTAGGACTAGGTCTAAGCTACACGCTGACATAACCGCTATGGTCCCCTTGCTCGTTTTAAGGTTTTTGAACCATAACATGTAATGAATATGAGGCAAATAGGTATAAGGGGCCTTTTTCATGTCCCTATATCGCATAGCCTGCCTAAAACCATAGATAATTCATATGTACTATCACCTAGGACTAGGTCTAAGAAACGAGCTGACATAGGTCGCTTTGGTCCCCTTGCTTGTTTAAGGTTTTTGCAACATAACATGTAATGAATATGAGGTAAAAATAGGCATTTTGAGTCTTTCCCATGTCCCTATCACGCACAATCTGCCTAAAATCCTAGATAATTCATATGTACTATCACCTAGGACTAGGTCTAAGCTACACGCTGACATAGATCGCTGTGGTCCCCTTGCTTGTTTAAGGTTTCTGCACCATAACATTTAATAAATAAGAGGTAAATATAGGCATTTGTAGTCTTTTCCATGTCTTTATCTCGCACAATCTGCCTAAAATCCTTGATAATTCATATGTACTATCACCTAGGACTAGGTCCAAGCAACGAACTTACATAGGTCGCTATGGTCCCCTTACTACTGTTAAGGTTTCTTCACCATAACATTTAATGAATATGAGGTAAAAATAGGTTTTTGGTGTCTTTTCCATGTCTCTATCTCGCACAATCTGCGCTATGGTCCCTTGCTCGTTTAAGGTTTCTGAACCATAACGTGTAATGAATATGAGGCAAATAGGAATGTGGACCCTTTTCCAAGTCCCTATCTCGTAAGCCTGCCTAAAATCCTAGGTTATTCATATGTACTATCACCTAGGACTAGGTCTAAGATACACGCTGACATAGGGCGCTATGGTCCCTTGCTTGTTTAAAGGTTAATGCAACATAACATGTAATGCATATGAGACAAATAGGGATTGGGATCCTTTTCCATGTTCCTATATCGCATAGCATGCCCAAAATCCTAGGTAATTCATATGTACCATCACCTAGGGCTAGGTCTAAGCAACGAGTTGACATAGATCGCTATGGTCCCCTTAATTATTTGCGCCAGAACATGTAATAAATGTGAGGCAAATTGGCATTTGGAACATTTTTCATGGCCCTATCTCGCATAGCCTGCCTAATATACTAGGTAATTTGTATGTACTATGATCTAGGACTAGGTTCAAGCAACGAACTGACATAGGTCGCAATGGTCCCGTGCTCGTTTTAAGGTTTCTGCACCATAACATTTAATGAATAAGAGGTAATTATAGGCATTCAGAGTCTTTTCCATGTCCCTATCACGCACAATCTGCCTAAAATCCTAGATAATTCATATGTACTATCACCTAGGACTAGGTCTAAGCTACACGCTGACATAGATCGCTGTGGTCCCCTTGCTCGTTTTAAGGATTCTGAACCATAACGTGTAATGAATATGAGTCAAATAGGCATGTGGAGCATTTTCCATGTCCCTATCTCGTATAGCCTGCCTAAAATCCTTGGTTATTCATATGTACTATCACCTAGGACTAGGTCTAAGCTACACACTGACATAGGGCGCTATGGTCCCCTTGCTCGTATAAAGGTTTTTGTACCATAAAATGTAATGCATATGAGGCAAATTGGCATTGAGGGCATTTTCAATGTCCCTATCTCGCATAGCCTGCCTAAAATCTTACGATATTCATGTATACTATTATCTAGGACTAGGTCTCTGCTACATTGTGACATAAGTCGCTTTGGTCTTCTTGCTCGTTTTAAGGTTACCGCACCAAAATATGAAAAGAATATGAATCAAATATGCATTGGGAGCCTTTTCCATGACACTATCTCGCATAGCATACCTAAAATCCTAGGTTATTCACATATACTATCATCTAGGACTAGGTCTCGGCTGCATGATGACAAAGGTCGATATGGTCACCATGCTCGTTTTAAGGTTTCCGCACCATAAAATGTAATGAATGTGAGACAAATAGGCATTGGGATCCTTTTTCATGTCCCTATCTCGTATAGCCTGCCTAAAATCGTAACTAATTCATATGTACTTTTACCTAGGACTAGGTCTAAGTCACACGCTGACATAGTTCGCTATGGTCCACATGCTCGTTTTAAGGTTAATGCACCATAACATGTAATAATATGAGGCAAATTGGCATTGGGAGCCTTTTCCATGTCCCTATCTCGCATAGCCTGCCTAAAATCTTACGTTATTCATGTATACTATTATCTAGGACTAGGTCTCTGCTACATTGTGACATAAGTCGCTTTGGTCTTCTTGCTCGTTTTAAGGTTACCGCACCAAAATATGAAAAGAATATGAATCAAATATGCATTGGGAGCCTTTTCCATGACACTATCTCGCATAGCATACCTAAAATCCTAGGTTATTCACATATACTATCATCTAGGACTAGGTCTCGGCTGCATGATGACAAAGGTCGATATGGTCCCATGCTCGTTTTAAGGTTTCCGCACCATAAAATGTAATGAATGTGAGACAAATAGGCATTGGGATCCTTTTCCATATCCCTATCTCGTATAGCCTGCCTAAAATCGTAACTAATTCATATGTACTTTTACCTAGGACTAGGTCTAAGCCACACGCTGACATAGTTCGCTATGGTCCACATGCTCGTGAGCAAATTGGCATTGGGAGCCTTTTCCATGTCCCTATATCGCATAGCCTGTCTAAAATCCTAGGTAATTCATATGTACTATCACCTAGGATTAGGTCTAAGCTACACGCTTACATAGGTTGCTATGGTCCCCTTGCTCGTTTTAAGGTTTCTGTACCATAACATTTATTGAATATGAGGTAAAAACAGGCATTTGGAGCCTTTTCCATGTCCCTTTCTCGCAAAGCCTTTCTTAATTCCTAGGTAATTCATATATTCTATCACCTAGGATTAGGTCTATGCTACACGCTAGCATAGGTCGCTGCTCGTTTTAAGGTTTCTGCACCATAACATGTAATGAATATGAGACAAATGGGGATTGGGAGCCATTTCCATGTTCCTATCTCGTATAGCCTGCCTATAATCCTAGGTAATTCATATGTTACTATCACCTAGGACTAGATCTAAGTCACACACTGACATAGTTCGCTATGGTCCCGTTGCTCGTTTTAAGGTTAATGCACCATAAATTGTAATAAGAAGAGGCAAATAGGCATTGGGAGCCTTTTCCATGTCCCTTTATTGCATAGCCTGCCTAAAATCCTAGGTAATTCATATGTACTATCACCTAGGACTAGGTCTAAGCAACGAGCTGACATAGTTCGCTATGGTCCCCTTCCTCTTAATTATTTAATGGTTTCTGCAACATACCATGTAATAACATTTAATGAATATGAGGTAAAAATAGGCATTTGGAGCCTTTTCCATGTCACTTTCTGTCACAATCTGCCTAAAATCCTAAATAATTCATATGTACTATCACCTGGGAATAGATCTAAGCAACGAACTGGCATATGTCGGTTTGGTCCCCTTGCTCGTTTTAAGGTTTTTGCACAATAACATGCAATGAATATGAGGAAAATAGGCATTGGGAGCCTTTTCCATGCCCCTATCACTCATAGCCTACCTAAAATTCTAGGTAATTCTTATGTTCTATCACCTAGGATTAGGTCTAAGCTACACGCTAACATAGGTCGCTGTGGTCCCCTTGCTCGTTTTAAGGTTTCTGCACCAAAACATGTAATGAATATTAGGCAAAAAGGGATTGGGAGCCGTTTCCATGTCCCTATCTCGTATAGCCTGCCTAAAATCCTAGGTAATTCATATGAACTATCACCAAGGACTAGGTCTAAGCCACACGCTGACATAGTTCGCTATTGTCCCCTTGCTCGTTTTAAGGTTAATGCACCATAACATGTAATAATAAGAGGCAAATAGGTATTGGGAGCGTTTTCCATGTCCCTAAATCGCATAGCCTGCCTAAAACCCTAGGTAATTCATATGTACTATCACCTAGGACTTGGTCTAAGCAACGAGCTGACAAAGGTCGCTATGGTGACGTATGGTCCCCTTAATTATTTTAAGGTTTCTGCACCATACCATGTAAAAATGTGAGGCAAATTGGCATTGGGAGCATTTTTTATGTCCCTATCTCACATAGCCTGCCTAAAATCCTAAGTAATTCATATGTACTATCATCTAGGACTAGGTTCAAGCAACGAGCTGACATAGGTCGCTATGGTCCCCTTGCTCGTTCTTAGGTTTCTGCACCATAACATTTAATGAATATGAGGTAAAAATAGGCATTTGAAGCCTTTTCCATGTCACTTCCTGTCACAATCTGCCTAAAATCCTAGGTAATTCATATGTTTTATCACCTAGGAATAGGTCTAAGCAACGAACTGACATAGGTCGCTATGGTCCCTTGCTCGATTTAAGGTTTCTTCACCATAACATGTAATGAAAATGAGGCAAATAGGCATAAGGGGCCTTTCCCATGTCCCTATATTGCATAGCCTGCCTAAAATCCTAGATAATTCATATGTACTATCACCTAGAAAAAGATCTAAGCAACGAGCTGACATAGGTCGCTTTGGTCCCCTTGCTCGTTTCAAGGTGTTTGCATAATAACATGTAATGAATATGAGGGAAATAGCCATTGGGAGACTTTTCCATGCCCCTATCACTCATAGCCTACCTAAAATCCTAGGTAATTCATATGTACTATCACCTAGGACTAGGTCTAAGATTCACACTGATATAGTGCGCTATGGTCCCCTTGCTTTGTTTGAAGGTTTTTGCACCATAACATGTAATGGATATGAGGAAAATATACATTGGGAGCCTTTTCTAAGTCCCTATCTCGCATAGCCTGCATAAAATCCTAGGTTAGTCATATGTACTTTCACCTAGGACTAGGTCTCTGCTACATGGTGACATAGGTCGCTTTGGTCCCGTTTCTCGTTTTATGGTTTTGCACCATAACATGTCATTTATAAGAGGCAAATAGGCATTGGGAGCCTTTTCCATGTACGTATCTCGCATAGCCTGCTTAAAATCCTAGGTTATTCATATGTACTATCAACTAGGACTAGGTCTCGGCTACATGGTGACATATGTCGATATGGTCCCCTTGCTTGTTTTAAAGTGTCCGTGCCATAACCAGTTAATGAATATGCGGCAAATAGACATTGGGGGTCTATTGTATGTTCCTCTACCGCAAAGCCTGTCTAAAATCCTAGGTTATTCACAAAAACAATTACCTAGGCCTAGTCCTCGGCTACACGATGACATAGGTCGTTATGGTCTCCATGCTCATTTTGAGGTTTCCGCACCATAGTTATACCATTTTATGCGATAAATAGTCATTTGGAACCTATGTCATCTCCTTATTCCGCCTATTCAGCCTGAAATCCTAGGAAATTAACATGTTCTATCACCCATGGCCATGTTTTGGCTACACGGTGACATTGATCGCTATGATCCCATCGCTGATTTTAAGGTTTCCCCTGTATATGAGTTACTGACTATGTGGTTAATTGAGTAACACAAAAAATAACACGTATACTTTACTTTTAATTATAAACCAACGTTTCGGCGTGTTTTTTTTACTGACTATGTGGCAAATAGCCATTATGTGCCTATATTCAAATACGGCATTGCCGGCCTAAAATCCTAGGTTATTCACATGCAACTTTTACCTATGGTTAGGGCTTGGCCCACAGTGTTATAGGTGCATTATCCAGGAATAAGAGACTCTTAATATTACTAGTATACTGATCTGACAATATATGGAGATACGGTGCTAGCACCGCATCACCGCGGTGATATGGTGATACGGTGCTACGGTGCTAACTTCACGCACCTTGTTAAAAGGTTATTTCTTAATTCTATGAAGCCTGATATTGATCAATTTTGCTTCTCGTTTGAATTTTGCTTTCGTTTATAAGCAGTTGACTTAATATGTTTCATGAAATCCTGATGCTTTGTGTACAAATGCTTTTATTATTGATTGGTCAGAATGGAAGCCATACATTTTCCCACCTTTTCAATTACTGGCATGATCAGGGAAGATGGAGTAAAGGAAGCTTTACAAATAAGTCCACTGTGGACAAATCAGACATGGTTTCCATTATTTTAAGAATCTATTATTTCTATTCCTGTCTGGCTGCCAAGACACAAAGATTTGTTCATGTTGAGTCTGCCACACAACAACAAGAGACCTCCAATGAGCAAAAATCTACAACTGGTTGGAGCGATTGTATCTGGGCTGAATTGTGGAATTTCAAACTTGCTATCAACTGAATCGCCAGAGTAACGGTGTCATGGCAACAACTTACAAGGAAATATTATTTCAGCGCATGAAATCTATGGCCTATTTTTTTTTGTGTTGTGATCTCAGAATCTGCTTCAAAATGAAATAATATCATATCTAGTATATTTGAAACAAATGAACAAATCTTTGTAGTGTCATTAGTTATCATAAGTCAGAAATTCTTAAACCTGTAAAGTTTTTTATTCAAGGTACTATGACAATGAAAATTATTTTGGGACCCACGTCATTTCATAAAATGTTTCCGGTTAAAGTTGTGTCATTCTATTAACAAAATGGGGGAGAATTAGGATTATTGTAAGGTTTTCTTAAATGAAATGAAGTAATTTTTTTAACAATTCTTGAATGAAATATGAACTATTGGTGTAAATATAAGTAATGAATTGCGGGATTGAAGTCATTATCGGGGATATGAATGCAGTTGGGTTGGTAAAAGTTATAATGCTTGGAGTACTTAAACCGACCCAACTGCGTTCATACCCCGATAATGACATAAATCCCGCAATTCATTCCTTAAATAGAGTCAGCAAAAGAATCTAAGAATATGTAAGGGATAAGAAAGGTTTGTGTTTTATATTTTCTACTGACTATAAAAATACCCATTTTGGACTGAAATAATAAAAAAAAATCGGACCAATTTTTTAGCCAGTTTCTGTTATTGAAATCGGTTCGGCATGGTCGAAACCGGCAAATTTTTAGATTTTGGAAGCCCTGCTTCCAACCATTGACTATGTTTTGAGTCTTATACTTAACTAAAAACTGAATTAATTAAGACATGATTGAAGTCATATAAAGATTTTTATTCAAAAACTTAAGATTAATTATTGTCCGAAACTTATGGGATTTTGTTTGTTTATATGACTAAGATCCAAGACTTAGTGTTGAAACAACATTATATATCTGTAATTATAACATGAGTCTTGATGATTTCTTGGATGAAATGGAGTGTTTTGATTGGTTAAACTAGACAACATAAACAGTCCTTAAATGAGTTGTGCACATGAATCCCATGTTTAAAAATGATGTGGTCATGTGATATAAGGTCAACTTTTTTACCTGTAAAGAGCAACAATAATATGGGCTACTGAAGTGTTATGGTTGTATACTTCTCCAAAAATGTCCCCCATCACAAGCATAATGCTTGGATGGGGGGCCCAATATTTCATAGTGGTAATCCAATTGATGAAGCTATTGTGATGTTTGTAAGGTCTGTGGTGAATCTTGTTCAATGCTCTTTTGGGCCCTTGCCTTTTGATTCTAAACACAATATTTCATATTAAATTAACAGGCTGTCTTACAGTGGACAAGGGTGAGCAAGCGAGCTTTATACCCTTACCTATAAGAGCAATCTATTATTCGATCAGTTTGTGCAGATAAAATATTTACAGCTACCGTTAATATAAAGTATTAATTTGAACCTGTTAAATGACGCTTTCTTATAAACAAAATAAATTATCCATTATTTTGCACCACATAGTGTAGATTTGAGCCAGTATCAGGTCTCCAGATGTGCATGAACTAGCATTAGGTGAACATAAAAGTGGTTAAACCAAAATGTTTTACCATGCAGGATAAAGAAACGCTTGTAAAATAAAACCCAACATTCCTAACATAAATTGGAAGAGAAAGTATTGCAAAATGATACATATTTTGAAAGAAAATGGCAACCTTAGAATTTTTGCACATTCTTCTCCACATGTGATTTTCTAGGGCTTTCCCTCAACAACTATTTCGTTTCACTATCTATGTTATTGTCATAAAAAGATAGAAAAGCCGACTTCATCATTTATGGGAAATGTATATTTAACACTACTTACCAGTTGAAAATGTGGCCTAAAACGGTGTTTACTACATTTTCGTCACCATCTTTGGAATAAGACTCACTGATATCACTTAACTTGTATCGCCCTTTTTTTGAACACTCCCTGCACACCAAACACTATCGCCTGACAAAATTATATTCCTGGCCTGATATATGTCATAAAGCCATGCCCTGACACAGTTCAATTCCTGGCCTGATAGCGGTCATAAAGCAATGGCCTGACACAGTTCAATTCCTGGCCTGATAGCGGTCATAAAGCCATGGCCTGACACAGTTCAATTCCTGGCCCAATAGTGGTCATAAAGCCATGGCCTGAGACAGTTCAATTCCTGGCCTGATAGCGGTCATAAAGCCATGGCCTGACACAGTTCAATTCCTGGCCTGATAGCGGTCATAAAGCCATGGCCTGACACAGTTCAATTCCTGGCCTGATAGCGGTCATAAAGCCATGGCCTGACACAGTTCAATTCCTGGCCTGATAGCGGTCATAAAGCCATGGCCTGACACAGTTCAATTCCTGGCCTGATAGCGGTCATAAAGCCATGGCCTGACACAGTTCAATTCCTGGCCTGATAGCGGTCATAAAGCCATGGCCTGACACAGTTCAATTCCTGGCCTGATAATGGTAAAAAACTATTGTGAAATAACATCAATTACAACATTGTGAAATTGATGTAATTGTTGTTATACTTGCATATCAACAATTGATAATATGCCAAAAATATTGGCGTACCTGTCCACCATAATACCAGCTCTAATCGCATTTGCTACGCTGCGGAATTTTGGCTTGTCATCGCCCCTACGTTTAATATTGCTCATTCGCGAGTGAACGTCAACGCTAACCAATCCCGCACTTCTGTTGGAACAGCGTCGGGCTCCACTTCACTGAGTTCATCTTCTTCATCACAAAGACGTCTGAAAATAGGCATGCAAAAAGTATTATTGCTTAATTGCTGTTAACAATTTTCAATTAAATTTTTTGTAACCAAGATTGAAATTTATTGTTATTTTTACATTACTTGGCAATAAAAGTCCTGCCACTTTAAAAATATGTTTATATAAGTACAAGGTTTCCTTTTATTATATCACATGAATGGAGATTCTAAGCCAGCTACGCTGCAACCCAAATGGACATGATTAATTTGAAATGAAATAATGTTCTATGCCTCTCAAACACACAGAAGGGTTAGAACTGGAATGTCACAAAATAGCCATCTCTGTTAATGTTCAAACAAAGTCCAATCCATTTCGTATACCTTAATCAAACTAATGATGAAATAAAGGTCAAGGCTTAATGATTTTACAACAACAATAACGCAATGTTTTGAATGATGGGGCACCATGCTTTCAATTCATTCCTGTACAGTAAAATCCCTCTATTCAGACCACCTATGGGACTTTAAGAGAATGGATGGGGGGGGTGGTCTTATTTCTCATGATTACCGAGGTAGTAATGATTAGGTTTGTGAAGTGGTGGAATTCATTAACTTTCTCCTTATAATGCACATGTACATGTTTTACTTGGTATTGGTAATATATATATTGGGGCTATATAAGGGAATACTATTCAAGCAGAGAAAATAAATAAAAAGATATGTCATTTATTAATTAAGATCATAAACTGTTAAAAGTCAAAACCCGTTGGCTGGATATCCCAGGGACCGGCCCAAAATGCTTCGAGCTTCACCAATGTCGAGCCAAGTGGGAAAGCTGACAAAGAGTAAAATAAACTTGACATACAGTTCGAGCCAACGAGGACATTGAGCCAAACGATATTTGGCCAATTGGGTTTAAACAGTATTAAAACAACATAGTTTTAATGTCCTGTAATTATATTTTCACAATAAGTCTCCCCCCCCCAAAAAAACAATCAAAGCATTAATCAATTTAAAACCCATCAATTATCAAACACTTTCGGGGTTTTCTTGATCTCTATTGTAAAGCAGCTACTCGTTCTCATAAAGTGGTCAGTGATCATAAACCTGGACACAATGTCATGTTGTGAACACCAACATGTTTTAAGTACCTATCAACCAATTGTCTGCGGTTGCATGAGTGGATCAATTTAACATGTGATTCATTAAAAGGTACTGGATAAAGTTGCCATACTACTGAATAACAAGGTGCCCATTTTTTTCAGGGTTTACGACCATTGAATTATAGAGGATAAAGAACGAATCTGAAAAAAATCGGTCTCATTAGCGGGTTGGTTGTGAAAACAAGGTGGTCACAATTATAGGGTTTTTACTGTTGTTAGTATGTGTAAGTTGTAACACATAAATATGTTTAACAAAAATATGGTTATTTACAAATCGTATTTTATAAGTTTAAACAAATGTACAAACGAAATGTGTAAATTTAACAAAATTATATTTTACACTTATTCTTAAACACCTTTTGTCTAAGATAAATGTTCATACAAAATGACTGTAAATATACATGTTTTTTAGGAAAGAATTAACTGAACTTTCAGTACAGCTTAGCAGCTGTGTACTCCCATACGACAATTGTCGACAGTTTTACATAATGTATGTAGGGGCCGATCCAGGAATTGACATTAAAGAGGGGTTATAACTTAGGGGCTCAAACATTTGAAGTATGACTTGAAAACTATATATCAGTGTTAATGTTTTGAAAACTAAAAGTAATTGGTTACATTAAAAATTTAGAATGACTTTTTGGGTTCTTTTTTTGTTAGGAAATGCAACAAAATGTTATAATGTTTAAAAAGAGCACTGCCCAGCAAAGGTCAATGCCCATCTGTTGCTATTTTCAGATGAACATGTGACATAACTCATTAAAATTTCAGAGTCTTGCTATGCATATTCTCAGGCAACTTGTATGCCAAGTTTCATCTGAATATCTTGAATGGCCAAAGCAAAAGTTGATTAACGTCTACAATGGTGACGACGACCGAAAGCAATGACACTACCTTGTTTTGTTTTCTTGAAAAATAGACGAGCTAAAAATGGAAAAAACAACAACAGGTATATGGATTTTGTGGTAAAATATTTGGTGTAAGTGTATAAGTATCTATCATGTGTTTCTGGTACAGATAGAAAAATCCGACCCGAGGGCACCCGCGTAGGCCGGTAACGAGGCTTGCCGAGTTACCGGTCATCCAGCGTGCCCTCGGGTTCGATTTTTCGATTCGGACCGGAAACACATGATTGATATTTTTTCTTGCATACCTAAAATTATGAATTTGAGGAAAAAATGACGTAGAAAACATATTTTTGTATATTTCACCAAAAAGCGCATGCGACGTTGTGTACTGACGTCATAAAGCGCAGTAATTCTAAACCACTATCTACGTCAAATAGTTCCCTTAAAAATCGTGCTTTTACGATTATTTATTTTCAGTTTTAATCAAAAGTAATGTATACTTATGTTTTTGAATCTTCTTTATTGAAATTGCATAATATACTTTTCATAAACC
Source organism: Mya arenaria (assembly GCF_026914265.1). Classification (NCBI taxonomy): domain Eukaryota; kingdom Metazoa; phylum Mollusca; class Bivalvia; order Myida; family Myidae; genus Mya; species Mya arenaria. The sequence goes on from NC_069128.1 coordinate 19,953,478, forward strand.
ATACAATAAAAGAAATAAGTAGTGGCGCAATGTTGCGCGTGACTCATCTTACATGGGGTATGTAAGATGAGTTTTTCCAGCACCGGTCACATGACCGGAAACACACGTCCGGTATGCAAATTTTACCAAATCTGTTGTGCACGAGAAAAAATACAAGACCACAAATATGGCGTAAATGTAAAAGGGTTATAAATGAAAGAAAATAGCAGCATCACTGAACATTAACCTTTAATAATGGTCACTTTAGTTCAAACATTTCATAAAGGTCACAGACTTTATTTTCAAGGTCAAGGTGGCTTTTTTCCAAAGATGGAAAAATCCGGAAAATCATGGAAGTCATTCACTTAAGGAAATATGTCTGGAGGAGAATTATTCCAATCAAATTATGGATGTAGTCAATAACTGAAAAAAACATAGTGTTTGTATAACAAGATTTAAACAACAATAATAGAATTAACAAAGAGCAGTTCTTAGATTTTACAGAATAAATGTGGACATGGTTGATATTGGGAAGAAGGCATTTTACATCATGATCAATACATTATATTAAACTGGACTGGTATGAAGGCATTTGCATTGTTCAATATGTTTATAATGCTCTGCAGTTTTCAAAGAAATTTATCGTAAAAGCCATTGAAATAGCTGACAAGTTTTTGCCAGTCTTTTTCAGTTGTAAAATATAAATGGAAGCAGCTAATGGCAGCCAGAATGACTTCATACAATGTCTGCAATGTTCTGAAACTTTAGCCCGCTTTCACTTCCAGATAAAATGTCAGCCTGCATGCAATATAAGCCCATCTGAACAATTTATAACAAGGCATACAATAGAAAGAAAATTGCTTGTTTTAATGTTTGATCGCAATATCTGACCACCTGAACATCAAAAGAAAATATTTCACTCGTGGCAATGCCAACCTTGAAATACAGTTTCCAGCTAGCTGGTGCTCACTCCGATGAAAAATAATGCAATCTCACATATTCTCCATATATTGTGTTTATATGCCAAACATGCCAAACATGGCAAATGAAATAAATAAATATTTTTAATGAGTAGCCAATAGTTGGTTTAACTTATGTTCTGGTAAAAGTTACAAAGAGCAATTTAATGCTGTAATCAGCTGAATTAGAGTTATGGTTCTTTTACACTGCACCTCCTCTCATTGTGATAAACAATTGAATAAAGTTTAATTAAGTTCAATTCAGTAGTTTTTAAATTATGTTTCGGGCAAGAAAAAGTAACGAAGGGCAATTACTCTGTAATTACAGTAAAACTGCTGTTTTTCGAACAAGCGGTCGTTCGAGAACCGGCTTTCCCTCGAGGTCGAGGCTTGGTACCAAACTTTTTTCCTTCTATTTTCATATAAAATATACCTACGCTGCATCGAAACCTAACTATGTCGAGGAATGGAGCAATAATCTCGGTCCCAAGTACACAAATCATACACAAAACCTTATGGCTCCCTCGAGGTCATAATTTCACACTTTTTCCCGAACGCGTGTTCCAAAATAAACAAACAGTTGGTATTTAAATTTTTGCAAGTTGTAAAAATTGCAATGACAGTTGAAAGGCAATTGATAATGTGTGAAAACCCGTTTAACACTGTTAACGCATGACCAATATTAGTTGATATGCAGGGCTCGACATTAACCACCGCCCGATTGCCCGGGGCAAGTAATTTTTGCAGGCGGGCAGTAGTTTTTAGAATCTACCTGCCCGATCGGGCAGTAACAAAAAAAAAACTCGTCATAGTGGCGACTTTTCTGGTAAAAAATAGTAGTCCGTACTCTCCTTCTTGGAGAGTATTTATCAAACCGAAACTAATGCACTCATTGGTTGTTGACTCGAAAAATCGGGTCAAATGGAGCTCCTCTGACATTTTCATTCGAAACTACGATGGCGAAGACTGCCGAATATTTTCCTATAGAGCTCGAGTAATTCCGTCTAGATCCGTTGGCCAATCGCGTGAGCTGCACCAAATCCATATAGCTAGCATTCCAGTTAATGCCCTCACAATGTACACAAATGGTGTTTTGACAGTCGACACTGTCAAGTTTTTTTAATGTTTCAAACGAACAAAAGGCTAAGTCATCCGAGTAAAAGACCAGCTATGAAAAGAAACGAAAACGACGCCGGGTCGAGTCTTGGGAAAACAATTTTCCTGGACTCAGACATAGCGAGAATGGTAATTTTGGCTATTTTTCGGACTGCTCCAATTTTCGGATGCTCGGTTATTCGAACTTTACGATTTCACTTTACATTGTGATAAATTGTAATTTACTTCAAAATAAATGTAAGATTATAAGGCTAAGATAATAAGAGGTTGACTGTTCGTTTTTATAATTCAATTTTATTTCATCCTTAATAATTTGAATGTATGTGCTATTAGTTACAAATTTTATGACAACTGATTTATTTCAAATACAGCAAGCCCTGATACATGTGCAGGTTGAATCTGGAAATGGGTTTTGATGTGAAGTATAACAACAAAATGAGCCCAAAAAAATTGGGCAAGTCAAAAATCCATTCGGGCAAGTGAAAATGGCTAGGTGGTTGCCCGAAGGGCAACCAAGTATTAGAATAAGCGTCAAGCCCTGATATGGGCATTTTAGAATATAATTATGAGAAGTTAATTGTGAGATATGTACATGAGTAATAAAAAAAACTATGAAAAAACACTACTATATCGATCCAACATCAGAATCTCTGAAAAGAATTCCTTTTTGTCACCTTGCGTTGCAATATGGCCATTTTGTAAAAAAATTATCGATTTATTGATAAATTGATATTTCTTTTACAATTTATATTTAGTAAACATATAGTAAACGACAGCCTTTGAACATATGAGCTATTTCCACAACGCAATACATAATCAGTGTGTCAGTAAACAGACAACTAAATAATTTAAATACACTGGAATATATTTCATAACAGACAGGAGAAAATCGGGTCGTTCGAAACATCGGTTCCCTCAAGGTTTAGGCTCGGTCCCCGACAACCTCGAGCAATCGCAGTTTTACTGTAGGTTAAAAGTATAATGGTTCTTGTACTCTGCACTTCTTGGTCTTTGTGTATCATCATTGTACAAAGTTTAATTGAATTCCATCCAGTATTTGTCAATTTATGCTATGGACAAGAAAAGGTAACAAAGGGCAATAACTCGGGCTGTAATTAGCTGAAGTAAGTTTATGGTCCTTGTTCATTGCTCTTTCTCTCATTATGCTTGGCAATTGTATGAAGTTTAGGTAAATTCCAGCCATTTGTTTTCAAGTCATGCCTCAACAGAAAAATTTGCAACAGACAGACTGATCAACCAACCAATCTACTGACTTACTGACTGACCACAGGATGATTCCATAATACCCTGTTCAAACTTTGTTTGTCATGAAAATAAAACTGTCACTGGAATGTAACACATTCCCCGAAAGGCCATGTTGGATCCAGGGTTCGAATTTAGCACTCGCACACTCGCAACATGCGAGCAAAAATTGAAAAATGCAAGTTGAATTTAAAGACACTTGCAAAAATTTGCCAGTTCAAAATTTGCAGAAAATATGCAATCCCCGAAATAGATATAAACATAATCAGTGATCGATTCCTACAGAATAGATATGAAACTAATTTTAGAAATGCCTACTTTCGTTTTCCGATAATCGCTCAGAAAATGATGACGTAGATTAACGTTTTGCACACAGGCAGGGACTCGTTACTATGTGGCAGGTACTCGATAAAATGTATTTTTGTAGACTGGTCTTTCCTTTCCAATTTTGGCGGCAGTATTTAGCGATAATCGTATCGAGACACGGTCTGTATAATGATAACAAGCAAAAGGATAAGTTTAATGCGTGCTGTATTTAAAATCGCCTACAGCTCACAGTTGGCAATGATCAATCAGTTCCAAAAAAAGAAGCCAAAATGAAATAATCCGTAGGTTAAGACTATTTCGATGTGGAAGAGGAAGTTGAACATTAAATTGACCCTCAACACAAATGACGAAAGGAACGTTTTCAAAATATTTTGCACGGACCAATACTGGCCTGATCAGACTCAGTATGTAATGCCAGTGTTATGATGATATCGTTTAATGTACAAATACATGATCATTCATTAAAACAATTACACTAAACCTTAAACCACTGTTTTCCATACAATATATACTTTTTGCAAGCAAAGACAATGGTTTGCCTTTAAAAAATGCGAGTGAGTGTCTGGTTTTGTGAGTTGAAAATTTAAGCACTCGCAAATATTTGCGAGTATCAAAAAAAGTTAAATTCGACCCCTGGTTGGATCTATAGATTAGTACTTGGACCATTGTGGACAGATATCCTTTAGTACATGTATATATAACATGTTTTAATGACAACCTTCCCATGCAGTTTTGAAATATTGATTGCTAACATATTTAAAAAACAAAGAATGAACACAAAAATGAAAGTCACTGTAAGATGGATGTGAATACTTTACATCCTATTAGAGATTTTCTTGCCAGGATTCAATTTTTTAATAAAAAACTTAGAACAGAAAAATTGAAATTGAAAAATCTTCTTTGTGTCTTATTTGTTTGATGTACAAACTTTTGTTACAGAAAAAAAACAACACTGGGAACTTTTAAGTGAATAATGTATTATGTTTTCCAAATTGAAATCACAATGGTAGTGTTTAAGCTCAAGTATAAGGTTCTTAGGCCCAAGTAATAATCTGTTATAATGACATTAATCTATGACCTACAAAGACATCAAAATAATTTAGGTTCATCTGCTGATACATGAAAAATGTGCATATCAAGTTTGAGGTCTCTAGGCCCCAGTGTTTCTCAATCATTGATCACAAAACAGATTTCAGCTGAAGGTCCCCATGACCTTGCCCTTGACAAACTGATCCCAAATCAATAAGATTCATCTGCTGGTCATAATCAACCTCTCTACAAAGTTTGAGGTCCCAAAGCTCAAAAAATATTCAGTAATTAATTGGAAACTGATTTTCAGCTTAATGTCAACATGACCTTGACCAGCTGACCTCAAAATCAATAGGGTTTATCTACTGGCTATGACCAACTTGCCTTCCAAATTCGAGGCCCATTGGCCCCAGTGTTCTTCAGTTAATGATGGGAAATGGATTTTAAACCCAAGGTCACCATGACCTTGACCTTTGACTGACTGACCTCAATGTCAATTGGCTTTATCTACTGGTCATGACTGTCCTGTCTACCAAGTTTGAGGTCACTTCAGGAACTCAGCATTCTTCAATAATGATAGTAGGGATTTTCAGCTCAATGTCTCCACAACCTTAATATGCTTTGACCCATTGACCTCAAAATCCTGCTCGTCATGACCAACTTGTCCACCAAGTTTGAGGTCCTTTGGCCTATGTAAACACAAGTAATTGATCAGAAACAGGTGGGTGCCCTTTAGGGTCATAAAAAGAAATCATATGATACATGCAATGATAAGACGACCCCTAGTTGAGGACTTAAGTTGCTTAAAAATTCAAAGTTTAGCAATGGTGTACCACATCAGAATGTAATTGTAATTTAAAATCTTAAAAAGATAAAGAATGGTGGAGAATGAGCCCACACTGGTACACAATGAGCGATCTACACACCTGAAAAATGTATACATATGCAGTAGATCTAGTCTATATATCATATAATATTAATAGTTTTAAAATAAAAGAAAGCAACTTTAGCAACAAACTAATTTTCTTGTACAATTCAAGTAAGTGTCTATAAAAACTATAGTCTTTCTAAAATTGCAGAAAATGGAATATCCAACAGTAGCCCTTGTTTGCTATAATGTATTGTGGTGATCAATTCGATACAATTGTTAGTCAAAGGACATCACTCCTAAAATTATTAAGAAAATTGTCAAGGGACTTCACTCATAAAATTATTTAGGCAAGAGCAAAGGGACTTGCTCTGCATACTGTAAATTGAAAATTCAAAGAATTACTTAGGCCAAACAATATCATTTAAAGTGACTCGCGCATGGTTTACAAAATGCACTCATTTTTTTATTCGCAATAAAGTGTGGCAAATCATAAGGAGTGTTAAAACAAAAATACCAATAGCTGGAACCCATTAGGAAATGTTGATATTCGCTCAAATATTGTCTTTGAAGACCACAATTTTCATTAGCTTTAATAACGCGATTGAAAATTAATTACAGCTGTGGTGTTGCATGATCGGTTGATTGACATTATCACGTGATGTTATCAATGTATCCTTAACAGGTCAACATATCAACCACTTTTGTTAAACTTTTGGCTGTGTGGACTAGTTGGCTGTTTTCTAATTTTTTCATGACTTTACCAGGGTGGGATCGAACCCAACTAAAACCAAAATACTTTTTTATGTTGTAACTGTATTTTTTTCTGCAATTTCGATAGAGTAAAGAGTAAAAATAATGATAAAATAAGTGTTTTCAGATGCATTACCGGGAAAACTAAGTTTTGGTCCCAAAAAATGTGCGAGTCACTTTAACAGCTTTTGTCAAAATTCCTTTATATATAAAAACTATTTCACCAGCAACAACATAAAATTCATTTGTCTTTTTTTCTGGACCCCCCCCCCTACCTCCCCCCCCCAAAAAAAAAGAAAGAAAGAAGCTCATAGTTCAATCTTGTATCAAACTAGATATGTAATGCAGCATCATAGAATTGGAAATGTGCCCATAAACATCACAACGACCTATATATAGATAAAAACTAAAACCAACTTATCAAATTATACAAGAGTGAAACACTTATAAGGTGTGATGAATCTAAAAGATTACAAATAGTACTATTTATCCAAGACAATAGTGAGGCTATTCTATGTATATTATATATTAAATGCATAACAATGAAAAAGAAAGGCAAAATTGACTGCGCTAGCTAGCTTGCATGCACTGTTTTATATAGATCTACTGGCGTTCACGACCCACAGTTTTACCTCGAGTCATTTTTTCGCTGTCGACATTTGCATATGGCTTCGCTGGAACATTCTCGGCATCGACTTGAGATTTGAAAAGAGTGAAGAAAAGTCAAGAAATATGAAGAGAAACATGACAAAGCTTTTAAGGATGAAGGCAGTCCCGCACTAACGCTCATGCCCAATGAAAAAACTTTCAGCCCTCATCTACTGTAACAGGCAGATACAAATTCATCACTAGTATTAAGAAACATTAAGCTTATTTCAAGCAAAAGCATTTTCAAATACTGTCTTGAAATTGTTCTAAGTACATATATATTGGCGATAGGCATTATGTAATCATAAATTTACTTTATCAAAGTTACTGCTAAGTAAGTGTGTCTTCTAGACCCTTCCTTAAAATTGAATTAAATAAATTTTGCAGGAAATATTATAGGAAATAAGAATTGAAGGACTGATAAATCCTAAACCTGGGTTGGATACATTAAGCATAAAACATAGCCAATACAATTTAATACTTATAAAGCAATCATTAAAATATTTTTATGGTAATCAAAAATATTAAAGAAATGTCCAAACCGTTTTGGATTTGGCCTGACATGATACAAAATACATGCATTAAGGATTACTCCAGTACCACCACGGAAGTTCAACAGACCATCCCAGAATGATCCGGACAATCCTGGTGTCAATACAGACCATCCTGGACCATCCCAGATCAGCTACTGACTATCCCCAACCCAACACAGAACCCCCGGGCTGATCTATGTCCAACACTACACTGGATCGACCAGGATCAACTTGGTGCCAACACAGTCGCTTCACAGACCAGGGTTCGAATTTAACTTTGAAGAGCACTCGCAAAATTTTGCAAGTGGTTTTTTAGGCAACTCGCAAAATGAAAAATCAACTTGCAATTTTATGATTTGCTTTATTCCCTTATAATATTGTCTAATTGTAGTAGAAATGAAGACATATTATGAATATTAAAAAGTATCAATCTTTAGTGACTCGACTACTAGAACTTGTTGATGGCTTATTCTTTGTTGGGGTGGGGGGGGGGGGGGGGGGGGGGGGGGGGGGGGGGGGGGGGGGGGGGGGGACATTGTTCACTTTGTATATTTACCCTCGCCATCGAGTAATACCCATATACCCATTCGGCAAGCATGCAACAGATTTCATTAAGTTTATAAGTATTAAAATCAATAACATTATAAATTTAAATAAATAAAAGCAACAGTAAATGTAGCGTGGATGCTTTGGACCATGAAATATACGATCGACAAGTCTATTCACTTTGACCGTGGGCGGAAATATATTCAAAGGTTGATGGGTTTACATATAGTGCGCGAAAGTGCCAATGATTGAGCTAGGTGATTACGTCATTTGTATTATGCATGCCTCGGAGCATCCTGGAAAGATTCGAGATAAAACACGGCCTTTTCATTATTTGTTCTATTTTTGAAATCTTACTAGAGTGTGACTCCGTACTGTCTTCTTTATACTGTAGTGTAAACATGTCACTTATAAGCTGTTTACACTCGACTACGTAGCGGAGTTAAGTTCATGTTTATTCTACTTTCTTTAACATTTTGTGGTCTAGAAAAAGCCACTCGCAGAATTTTGCGAGCTTGAAGAAAAGTCACTCGCAATTTGCAAATGTCACTCGCATTTTGCGAGTATGCGAGTCTAAATTCAAACCCTGCAGACCAACCCAGACTTCCCCGTAGAAAAATCTCAACAGTTGAAAATTGCTTGGGTGGTATCCCGACCATCCTGGACTGGCCCACATAAGCCCTAACCTAACAAAGATCCAACACAAATCTGATCCTGGATCTGCCAAATTTCAGTCCGGGATGATCTGGCAGGACCACTGGGACTTAAGCGCTTTTCAGTAATTGATCGGAATCAGCGGATTTTCAGCATGAGGTCACCACCACCATGACATTTGACTCACTGACCTCAGAATTAAGAAAAGATTTTCAGGTTCAGGTCACCACGACTTTACTTTCGAGGTCCCTTGGCATAGTGTTCTTCAATTATTGATAAGAAACTATGGATGGGTGGACAGACAGTCTGATTAGGCCTAAAAAACAAATACATAATGGTTCGGGTTACCAGACCCTACCTACGGAAGAGGCGCCCACCCTACTGTTTTTATAGTGTTTGAAAAAACAACAAAAAAAAACAATCTTTTTTTAAATTGCTTTTCACTTTGTAGTTGAAAACCTTAAATGCTAATACAAAAGATAACTTTAACACCATTCTCCAATGATGAAAATGACATTCTTATATAAAGCCTAATAAAAAAAACAAAAACAAAGACCCTACCTACCCTTCCTATTTTGAAAACTCTAACCAAACAATTTTTTTAGGCCTTACTGTATGCTTTTGGGTTCATTAAAAAAAACTACAAGAAAGCAAGCATATTTTTCGGCACCTATAGTACCCATAATTTTTTAAACCATTTTGAAACCATAATTTTTTTTTATTCAATAGTAAAAGTATCCAAACCCAACTTACAAATTTAGCCCTATGCTTACCACTGAACCACAAACCACCACAATGTAAAGCATAAATGCCTTTGTTGCAGTCCATAATGTCAAACAGTCATAATTACAATATTTAATATGTCGTGCAAAACAATATCAACATACTAAAACCATAACATCACTCTGGTTCAGTGGGAAAAGGGGAATAACTCTAAAATAACTGAACCAGGATTATGGCAAGTATAGATTTAGTTTGAAGGTTCTGATGTCCATTCCATCAATAATTCAAGGAGAAATTGTGTACCACTAGAGAGATTTTCAACAGTGCAGTACTACAAGGGTTTTTCCCCTTCTTTAACAAAAATTAGGCTGAAATTTGGCTAACTCCAAAAATATATAAAACACTCCTAGAATTCCTGAGTGGAAATGTGAACATTTTGAGTTTCTGAGAAAGTCATGTAACTACATTAAGCCTGCTGTCTATAACCACATAGTTATTAGTGTCCTCCTCTCCAAAATCAGTTGTGGGTTCAAACCAAACCAGGGGACCTTCTCATGGCTTTCAAAAAGAATACTGTTACTCAGGTTTCTACCAGGAAACAGCCTTGAATGGTTCAAATATCAGCTTTCAACTGTCTTCACATTGGAGCTAATATATGTTAAGTAGAAAACTGTAAATAAGAACCAGTCTGCAAAATAACCCGTAGACTCCAGGAAGTTCGTGCTTACCAAAATGTGATCATTTAGACTTGTACTAGTTCATACTCTCATGGACTCATGTATAATCTTGTGTTTTAATACATAACAAACTAAGAAGAATACGCCTTTTTTTTTAGAAATAAATGCATTAAAATGTAATTCATGCCTGTCAAACAAATAAAAAAGTCAATCAAGGGCCATAATTTGTATTTAGGCAGCAAGTAGTATAGTCCTCCTTATTCTTGGAAAAGTCCAGCTTAAAGTACACTTGTCTTATCTCAAACAAATTTAAGTTAACATCTATTAACAATCACCACAAATAATCTTACCAGTTGGTCAAATCTATTTTCTCATTATCATTACAAGTGCTCATTATAAAATGTGCATTTTCAAATGCAAGAAAATTAACCATTAAACAGCATACAAGTTTCCAAATTTTGTTTACTAAAGCTAATGAGATTTCAACAGTGCATACTCAAAATTGGCAGCTTTAATACTTTTGAAATCAATGGAAAATGAGAAGATACACTCAGTCTGTCATTTCTGAGATATTTAAAACCTGTTTTCCATTTCATTTTTAATCTTTCTTCAGGAAACTGCAGATCTTTATTTGACAGACTGTTGAAAATTCTATTAAATCTGATAATCTATGGGTATTTTGTTTTCAATTTCAAAGAGCTTTTGTTAAATTTACAAAATAAATTGTTAAATATCCATTTGAAGTAAAACAATTTTGGTTCTCGGCCAAGACATTTTTTATGGAACGTTTTTAACTGTTTGTGAGAAATGTTCAATAATTTTTCAATAACTAGTGTGCAAGAACATCACAAACTTGTTCACTGTTAAATGAAATGGAAAATTGCATGTATTAAAGCGTATTATTAAATTAAATAACCCAACACATTTAAGAAAAAGCAGATTAAATTAAAATGTAATGAATTACTGGTAATCATAAAAAAATTGGAAAGTCAATTGGTCTTATTCGATGAAAATGATTGGGTAAACATATTTAACCTTAAAAATCATCGTTTCCCTGATTTGCCAATCATTTTAGGGATGAATAAAAGACATATCCATGTGCACATCCACAAGATGCATAATTTTTATTAATCTGAGCACAAAGTCATGACTGGGACTCCAATGTTTTGCCCAGGACCCATGATTTTGAAATACTTAAGTCACATAATGCCAAATTCAAGTCCAAGGCCCCATTTTTCACACTCAATTTGAATCTCTTAGACAAGAATTTCTCAATATGTTACAATTAAAGATTCATCCAAAACGATACTTTTTCATGAAATTACAGTGCTTAAAATGCATGCCCCAATTTCTCGAAACATGTTAAGTCCCTAAAATCAGGATCAAGCTCAGCCCACTATTTTGGATTACTGATTAGTCTAAAATTGTGTAACATTCTCTTTCTCAAGAGTTTTGAGGCTTTTAACGAAAATTATATTTATGATAAATAAAATTAACAACTTTTTGTTTTATGATATCATATTACAGTAAATAAGAAACGTAAGTGAGTGATGCTTTAGAATTTTGAGAAATTGAGTCAATATTCACAAAAAAACCCAGCTTTTGAAATACATTCAATATTTTTCATATCAGACCGCAATAGTTTTTGAAAAGTTACGAACAACTGCGACATGTTTCCAATATTTCTTTTTTGTAATGCAACCAGTCAATTGTAACCACACCACCCCAGGTCGGGGAATAGCGGGGACTTTGAATTTTGGACCAGCAAAGCCCGGTAATCCCGGCCAAATTGAAATGAACCCCCTGCACCCCAGGGACCCTAGGTAAGGCCATGTCACCACTATATTTGGCGCGAAGACAAAACCAGCACATTCACCGTGTACTGCAGGGCCACATGGAAGGTAAAAACACGGTCCATTTTCCCGGCTATCCCCGGTATACCCCCGGACCTTGGGGGGCCTTGGTTACAATTGACTGGTGCATAATTGTCATGAGATGAGCATACAATACTTATAATAAAAAAAAAATTCAAACACAAAAGAGATGAAAATAACACCTAGTTATTAGTGTAACAATGAAAACAATTTGTGTGTGTTAATATTAGAAGTAAAAGCAAGTCAATTAACCAACTCCTAAAATGGAGTCGGAGAGAATGCTGCAAATCATAAGCATAAGAAACATCTATTTCAAAATTTAAAAACCTTATAAGTTCTGCTTGATCTGAACTAAGACCTTCAAATGGTATTTCAACTTTCTCTGTAGAAGGATCTTTGCTGTAAAAAGTCATTTCAAAAGCTGATGGCAATGGAAAGAGAAAAATATTACACCTTCCACATTTTTTAAATCAAAGTATTATAATATAAATACTGTTTAAGAAAATCAGAACATTTACTGATGGATAGTTATAGGAATTCCACTTACAAAGTCTTTAATTCTGAGAGACTCAATTTGGAGTCATTATCACCCTTGTCAGCCATCTTGATTTTTTGGCATCAGCTGATGACATCATCACTGTAGTGATGACATCATCAAGTCACATGATTTTATTCCTAAATGTCAATCAATATGATAATTTTTTAAAACAGTTACTATTGATTCTTAAATATATTAAGCACATTCAGTACTGATAAAATGAGTGTAAATGAATAAATGAATGAATGAATGAATAAATGAATGAATGAATGAATGAATGAATGAATGAATGAATGAATGAATGAATGAATGAATGAATGAATGAATGAATGAATTGAATAGATAAAAGCAGTGAGTGAGTGAGTGAGTGAGTGAGTGAGTGAGTGAGTGAGTGAGTGAGTGAGTGAGTGAGTGAGTGAGTGAGTGAGTGAGTGAGTGAGTCTAAGACTAACTTGTGACCAGTCTAAATAAAAATGCAGCAATTAATTCTGTGGTTTTTAGATAGTATTGAGTGAGTGAGTGAGTGAGTGAGTGAGTGAGTGAGTGAGTGAGTGAGTGAGAGTGAGAGAGAGAGTGAGAGAGAGAGAGAGAGAGAGAGAGAGAGAAAAATTTGCACACAAACAAATATTGACATGTACATAACCATACACAATATATACATAAACAATATACACATGAAACACATGTTCTAATTTTGTTCTATTTTTTAAAGCCTACCTGGTTTCATCAATATATACAGTTTCCAGAACTTGTGCTGCATATTCAAGGTTTTTCAATAAGTCTTCTTTTGAGATGTCCTCCTTTTGCAGTTTTCGAACTATATGTTTTAATCTGAAAAGAGAAAAATATAGAGGATAAGACATAATATGGAGTCCATCAGTTTTAATAAATAAGTTAAAGTTCACATGTGACAAAATGCCGAACATCAGACGTGGTTGAATAAGTTAAAGTGTGTACATATATAACATGAATCCAGTACCACCACGCCAATGGCAGTCAATAAGTCATTTTGCATTAAATTTAGGAGATATGTGGAAAATGTTCCGTACACATCCTTCAATATCTAGGTGCGTTATCACCTTTTTTTAGTTTATAAATGTCTGCCTTTTTCACAAATCTGAGCATTGCGGTTATTCTGAGACTTGTAAGCTGTGTTTCTTATCATTAAAACTTACAACATAATTATGCACGTGCATATGTAGCAATTTTCAGGCCAAGTGAATTCAGTTGAAAAAGCTGTTTGTTATAACCACTAAGACTAACTTGCGACCAGTCTAAATAAAAATGCAGCAATTAATTCTGTGGTTTTTAGATAGTCTGACTAATATTTCTGCATAAAAACATATTTTAGATCAGTGTTTTAACTATTCAAGGACATCAGAATGGTTCCATTACAACATAGTTTAAGGAATTAGAAAGAAATGTTTTATTGATCAGAATTCACATTTTTACTTAATAGTTATCTATAGACGCTTGTCCATTGGAAATTGTAAACATGTATCCCTTTTGACACAGCCTTCAGGCCATGTCTAATAATCTTTTCTAAGGGATCGATCATTTGAAGTATATATGATGCCCTATGTAGCCGAATAAACAAAGGAATGGAGGTATTCCAACAATGTGTATCAGAATAATATTATCCCATATAAGTTCATGAATGGTCTCATTTCTTCAGCGATTTAAAATAAATATTGTAGAATGCACTCAATGATACATTTACATTCTGGACATTTACAAATGTATGTTCACGATAAGACGACTGCAATGACAAGCAAAAATTTCAACACAGGGGTGATAATCAAGAAAATCAATGTTTTTTGATAATCCTTAACTCATAGCTCAGTTTAGAATATTTTGGTTTTTGTATTTTTGTTTTGTATAACACCCGTGTAGTGAGACATACATATATATGTATGCCAGTTATAGCTGGATTTAACACCCGTGTAGTGAGACATACATATATATGTATGCCCGTTATAGCTGGATATAACACCCGTGTAGTGAGACATACATATATATGTATGCCAGTTATAGCTGGATATAACACCCGTGTAGTGAGACATACATATATATGTATGCCCGTTATAGCTGGATATAACACCCCTGTAGTGAGACATACATATATATGTATGCCCGTTATAGCTGGATATAACACCCGTGTAGTGAGACATACATATATATATGTATGCCCGTTATAGCTGGATATAACACCCGTGTAGTGAGACATACATATACATGTATGCCCGTTATAGCTGGATTAAACACCCGTGTAGTGAGACATACATATACATGTAGGTCTTATAGCTGGATTAAACACCCGTGTAGTGAGACATACATATATATGATGCCAGTTATAGCTGGATATAACACCCGTGTAGTGAGACATACATATATGTATGCCAGTTATAGCTGGATATAACACCCGTGTAGTGAGACATACATATATATGTATGCCAGTTATAGCTGGATATAACACCCGTGTAGTGAGACATACATATATATGTATGCCCGTTATAGCTGGATATAACACCCGTGTAGTGAGACATACATATATATGTATGCCCGTTATATCTGGATTTAACACCCGTGTAGTGAGACATACATATATATGTATGCCCGTTATATCTGGATTTAACACCCGTGTAGTGAGACATACATATATATGTATGCCCGTTATATCTGGATTTAATACCCGTGTAGTGAGACATACATATTATGTATGCCAGTTATAGCTGGATATAACACCCGTGTAGTGAGACATACATTTATATGTATGCCCGTTATAGCTGGATATAACACCCGTGTAGTGAGACATACATATATATGTATGCCAGTTATAGCTGGATATAACACCCCTGTAGTGAGACACATATATATGTATGCCAGTTATAGCTGGATATAACACCCCTGTAGTGAGACATACATATATATGTATGCCCGTTATATCTGGATTTAACACCCGTGTAGTGAGACATACATATATATGTATGCCAGTTTTAGCTGGATATAACACCCGTGTAGTGAGACATATAATACATGTATGCCCGTTATAGCTGGATTTAACACCCGTGTAGTGAGACATACATATATATGTATGCCCGTTATAGCTGGATTTAACACCCGTGTAGTGAGACATACATATACATGTATGCCCGTTATAGCTGGATATAACACCCGTGTAGTGAGACATACATATACATGTATGCCCGTTATAGCTGGATATAACACCCGTGTAGTGAGACATACATTTACATGTATGCCCGTTATAGCTGGATTTAACACCCGTGTAGTGAGACATACATATACATGTATGCCCGTTATAGCTGGATATAACACCCGTGTAGTGAGACATACATATACATGTAGGTCTTTATAGCTGGATATAACACCCGTGTAGTGAGACATACATATACATGTAGGTCTTTATAGCTGGATTTAACACCCGTGTAGTGAGACATACATATACATGTAGGTCTTTATAGCTGGATATAACACCCGTGTAGTGAGACATACATATACATGTATGTCTTTATAGCTGGATATAACACCCGTGTAGTGAGACATACATATACATGTAGGTCTTTATAGCTGGATTTAACACCCGTGTAGTGAGACATATATTTACATGTATGCCCGTTATAGCTGGATTAAACACCCGTGTAGTGAGACATACATATACATGTATGCCCGTTATAGCTGGATTTTACACCCGTGTAGTGAGACATACATTTAGATGTATGCCCGTTATAGCTGGATATAACACCCGTGTAGTGAGACATACATATATATGTATGCCTGTTATAGCTGGATATAACACCTGTGTAGTGAGACATACATATATGTATGCCCGTTATAGCTGGATTTAACACCCGTGTAGTGAGACATACATATACATGTATGCCTGTTATAGCTGGATTTAACACTCGTGTAGTGAGACATACATATACATGTATGCCAATTATAGCTGGATATAACACCCGTGTAGTGAGACATACATATACATGTATGCCAGTTATAGGTGGATATAACATCCGTGTAGTGAGACATACATTTACATGTATGCCCGTTATAGCTGGATTTAACACCCGTGTAGTGAGACATACATATACATGTATGCCCGTTATAGCTGGATATAACACCCGTGTAGTGAGACATACATATACATGTATGCCCGTTATAGCTGGATATAACACCCGTGTAGTGAGACATACATATACATGTATGTCTTTATAGCTGGATATAACACCCGTGTAGTGAGACATACATATACATGTATGCCCGTTATAGCTGGATATAACACCCGTGTAGTGAGACATACATATACATGTATGCCCGTTATAGCTGGATATAACACCCCTGTAGTGAGACATACATATACATGTATGCCCGTTATAGCTGGATATAACAACTGTGTAGTGAGACATACATTTAGATGTATGCCCGTTATAGCTGGATTTAACACCCGTGTAGTGAGACATACATTTAGATGTATGCCCGTTATAGCTGGATATAACACCCGTGTAGTGAGACATACATATATATGTATGCCCGTTATAGCTGGATATAACACCCGTGTAGTGAGACATACATATATCTGTATGCCCGTTATAGCTGGATTAACACCCGTGTAGTGAGACATACATATATATGTATGCCCGTTATAGCTGGATTTAACACCGTGTAGTGAGACATACATATATATGTTTGCCCGTTATAGCTGGATTTAACACCCGTGTAGTGAGACATACATATATATGTATGCCCGTTATAGCTGGATATAACACCCGTGTAGTGAGACATACATATATATGTATGCCCGTTATAGCTGGATATAACACCCGTGTAGTGAGACATACATATATATGTATGCCCGTTATAGCTGGATATAACACCCGTGTAGTGAGACATACATTTATATGTATGCCCATTATAGCTGGTGATAACACCCCTGTAGTGAGACATACATTTATATGTACATAAATACCGTTACTAACGGTCTAAGAAAAATGCATAATTCATCATTTTTTAAAGTGCAATATAAAAATCTGCAATCTAATTTTTTGTTAGTTGTCTGTAATGATTGGTTTGCATGAATTTTCCAACAAACTGGGTCGTTCCACGACAAAAAATAAAAAAAAATGTCAAAATGTTCAATCTGTGAGAGTGCAGCTTTAAAGCATAGAAAGCGCTACCTTAATGAGCAAACATGTGAGGCTTCAGGTACATCCACCGGTGGAAGTTTGTCCGTTCCAAGGTCCACACTCGCGTAGGAATCGCTCTCTAATGAGGCAACACTAGATGTTCGACTACTGTTATTGGACACAACTTTTGTGCGAGAATTCGAACGCCGTAGAACTGTCAAGGAGCCTGTGCCTGAAATATTTTCATAGCACAATAAAAGCAAGATTAGAGCAAGGTTTGATATTTAAGTAAATTTAAGTGTGTTGTGTTAAAAAAGAAAAAAAAATATGTGTGGTGTTCTTTAATGCTTTGTGCAAAGTAAGAGAAAGTTGGCATATTTTTAAGTCAAAATGTTTCTAATTTATTTTTATGAAAATATATAACACCTCATTTAAAGGGACTATACACCAGATTGGCTCTAAAATATTTATATTAATAAGTTTTTTCTGTAATGCATCTCAGGAAAATTATTTGATTAAATGTTTTTTCCTTTTTGATATCAATATTGTAAAATAAATACCAAAATGTAAAAAAAAAGAGTAGGAAACCGGGTTCGAACCGGTGTCACCAAATATGCATTCCAGTGTTGTATCCACTGTGCTACGAAGGCTTACTCTAAACAATGTAAATATTTAAGCTATAACATCGACTAGTTAATCATGCATTTATAAGAATGAATTCTACTAGGTATACATACCGAGCAATATTATTTAATGGAAAAATATGAAAAAACTGTGAAAATATAAATTAATTGTAAACTATGTGGTACTTCAGTTAGTTTAGTTTCAATGCATTGTACACATCGATAACAAGTTTTTGTCAGTTTTTGACAATTTTCTTTTTTTCGCTATTTCATCATACGGTGTATAGCCCCTTTAAAACTTATACAAAAACATGCTCTGTAGATTTTTATGTTCACATGACAAACTGAAGTTTTGAATATATATGTGACATAAAAAACACTGGCAATTGTGGGCCTTCTAACAATGTGAATATGATGTTCTTAAGCCTGAAAAAAATACATTTGGTTCAGGTTGTCCAACCCTACCTACGCAATACCCTACCATTTTTTTTAAGTGTGTGTTTTACGATAATATGTAGTTTAAAACCTTTAAAACTTCAGAACATTACTTTAACACCATTCTCAAATGATGACAATTATGTTCTTATATAAAGCCTAACAAGAAACACTGCAATCATCGAAACCAGGTTTTCAATGATTGACAGAAGAACTTCAGCCTGTGTCTGTTTTTCTATTTTTAGTAAAAGTGACCTTGACCCTAGGGACCCAAAAACAATCCCATGAAAGGTCTCCATAAACTCTTCCTTTATACCAAGTTTGGTCAAGATATGTGGACCGTAACTAAAGTTATTCAGTTTCAACTGTTTTTCTTTTCTAAGTAACAGTGACCTTGACCTTGACCCCAGGGACCCCAAACGCAATCCCATAAAAGGTATCCATAAACTCTTCCTATAGACCAAGTTTGGTCAAGATACATGGACCCTAACTAAATTTATATAGTTTCAAACCATTTTTTCTATTTGTAGTAACAGTGACCTTGACCTTGACCCTAGGAACCCCAAACACAATCCCATGAAAGGTATCCATAAACTCTTCCTTTATACTAAGTTTGGTCAAGATATGTGGACCCTAACTAAATTTATTCAGTTTCAACCATTTTTCTATTTTTAGTAACAGTGACCTTGACCCTAGGGACCTCAAAAGCAATCCCATGAAAGGTACCCATAAACTCTTCCAATAGACCAAGTTTGGTCAAGATATGTGAACCCTGACTAAAGTTATTCAGTTTCAATCATTTTTCTATTTTTAGTAACAGTGACTTTGACCCTAGGGACTCCAAAAGCAATCCCATGAAAGGTCTCCATAAACTCTTCCTTTATACCAAGTTTGGTCAAGATATGTGGACCCTAACTAAAGTTATTCAGTTTCAACTGTTTTTCTTTTTTAAGTAACAGTGACCTTGACCTTAGGGACCCCAAACGCAATCCCATAAAACGTATCCATAAACTCTTCCTATAGACCAAGTTTGGTCAAGATACATGGACCCTAACTAAATTTATATAGTTTCAACCATTTTTCTATTTGTAGTAACAGTGACCTTGACCTTGACCCTAGGAACCCCAAACGCAATCCCATGAAAGGTGTCCATAAACTCTTCCTATAGACCAAGTTTGGTCAAGATACATGGACCCTAACTAAATTTATATAGTTTCAACCATTTTTCTATTTGTAGTAACAGTGACCTTGACCTTGACCCTAGGAACCCCAAACGCAATCCCATGAAAGGTATCCATAAACTCTTCCTTTATACTAAGTTTGACCAAGATATGTGGACCCTAACTAAATTTATTCAGTTTCAACCGTTTTTCTATTTTTAGTAACAGTGACCTTGACCCTAGGGACCTCAAAAGCAATCCCATGAAAGGTATCCATAAACTCCTCCAATAGACCAAGTTTGGTCAAGATATGTGAACCCTGACTAAAGTTATTCAGTTTCAATCATTTTTCTATTTTTAGTAACAGTGACTTTTACCCTAGGGACCCCAAAAGCAATCCCATGAAAGGTCTCCATAAACTCTTCCTTTATACCAAGTTTGGTCAAGATATGTGGACCCTAACTAAAGTTATTCAGTTTCAACTGTTTTTCTATTTTTAATAACAGTGACCTTGACCTTGACCCTAGGGATCCAAAACGCAATCCCATGAAAGGTCTTCATACACCCTTCCTATAGACCAAGATTAGTCAAGATATGTAGACCCTTACAAAAGTTATTCAGTTTCAACTGTTTTTCTATTTTTAGTAACAGTGACCTTGACCTTGAACCTAGGGACCCCAAACTCAATCCCATGAAAGGTATCCACAAACTCTTTCTAAGTTTGGTCAAGATATGTCAACCCTAACTAAAGTAAATCAGTTTCAACCGTTTTTCTGTTTTTAGTAACAGTGACCTTGACATTGACCCTAGGGACCCCAAATGCAATCCCATGAAAGGTATCCATAAATACTTCATATAGACCAAGTTTGGTCAAGCTATGGCAACTAAAGTTATTAAGTTTCAACCGTTTTTCTATTTTTAGTAACAGTGACCTTGACCATGACCCCAAACGCAATCCCATGAAAGGTATCCATTAACTCTACCTATAGACCAAGTTTGGCTAAAATATGTCAACCCTTACTGAAATTATTCACTTTCATAGGTGAGTTTGACGCCGCCCGGTCGTCCACGCGGCCGCCTGCCCGCCCAAACAACAATGTTCGTCATTCTAATAACCAGGTTTCACTATGTGAAAACCTGGTTAACAAAAAAAGCCTACCTGGCCTTAATTAGTAACCTACCCTACATGTTTCGTTTTTTTTGCCTTACTAAGCTGAAACTTGAAAGGATGCTATGAAGTTTTAATATTCAAATGTGATCTTGACCTGTAATGTGGGAGCATACATGCTATATGAGGCACACATTAACATGCTGCTCTATAATTATGTAAAATTTGATTAAAATCTGTAAATTTAAGATTACAAAATATTACTTTCAGAAGCCTTTGACTCCAAAGTGTGGCCTTGACTTTTGAAATGAGAGCATAAATGTTATACATGATAAACTTCACATACTATAATCTACAGTTATTTGAAGCTTGTTAAAAATCTGAATAATAGGGACCGAGTTTCCAGCTCCATTCCACACACCTTTGCTGCAGTTCAATTCTGGGAATTTTGATTGAAATCTGATAAAAAGTGGCTAGTTAGGTTAAAAGCTGAGACACAATGTTAACAGATGGACATTTGACAAAGCAACTGCCATAATATTTCCTCCCTTGAAAACAGTTAACTATTTCAAGTATAGCTAATAACATGCTCACATTTTAAACAATTAAGATGACACAAATATGGCAAAAAAATGAATATCATAGAAAGGCACCAAATGTAAATGATTCCCCCACTGATGGCAGGATTATGACCACAAAAAATACACACCAAGAAACAAGTCTCTTGGCACCATAAATATCATAGTGTGAATTTGGATTATATGGGTAAATTGCATTTATTTACAGATTTATACATTACCTGAATTACCGTATTTTCTCGACTATAAGGCGAACCGTATATAAGACGACCCCCTAACTTTGCACATGAAATCTGTCACTTTTTTTTTCGAATAGTTTAAAAGACGGGGTCAATTTTTAATCAAATCTAAATCTTTTTATTCCTCCAAATGTGTGAAAATGTTCAAAGTAAACAGACAATTATCGATTTTCTCGGTAAATTTGTTGTTTTGCTTGAAGAAAATGGCGGGCAACTATGAGCTCTATATGTGGAGGTAGGTTAATATTTAGTACACGGCCACGCGTTTTTAAAGGTTTGAGGACAGGACATTAAGTATCGGAATTGAAATAATTTTGGTTAGCCCAATTAAGACCAAAAGATTGACCATTATGTTGTGATCAATAAACCGTAATTAACACCATGAAAAAAAAGGCTTTAATAACAAAACTGCCAAAAGCCGAGGCAATGCATGAATAGGTGCTTGTTTAGCAATAGACAATGTTGTCCCTTGATTTGCAACGATCTAGATTGAGATTTGGATTGTCATTTGTCAGCATAATCAAATTGGCAGTTAGGTACCTACATCATATTAAGTTTCCAATTTACTGTTCTGATATATCTGTCAAACTAATTAAACTGAGACACGCGCCATGAGAAAAAATGCAGATCAAACGGTACACTGTGTGACATCAGAGCATGCGCGGTGAAGAGATTTCGTGTTGTTTACTTAATTGCCCCATACATGCATCAGCAGACGATATACTGGTTAGTCGAATACCCTATGTAAAATATTATTGATTTTGACTTGAATCTTTTTTTAATATTTTATTGACTCACTTATAAGTTGGGCCCCCTACTTTTAAGTTAAAAATCGGGACCCAATTTCCCTGTCTTATAGACGAGAAAATACAGTACAGAAAGTTTTAAGCCTTACTCCAACACAGAATCTCTAAGCAATCTCTGTCTTTATGTTTTTCCGATTAAATATTGCATTAGGGCCTGACATATTGATTCAAAACTGAGCATCGACATACATGCCGTATTTCTAAGAGGCTTCCCAGGGATTTCAGTCTGAGTTTCAGGGGATTTGATATTACACCAGGGGATTTCTACGCAGCGAAATTTAGCGCAATATTTACATTGAATGATATAAGAATGAATACAAAAGGACTCTAATTACAATAATTTTTGGACTTAGTCATCATGGTCCTTCATGGAATTTCACACTCATAAATAATATCATGGATGATTCCACTGATAACCTTGCGCTAGTTTAAAAAAAAATCAGAAAAGAATCCAAGGGATACAGATCCCCCAGCGGGGGACCAGGGGATGGGACCGGAAATTCTCCCCCCCCCCCCCTTCCCCCGCAAGCAGTGGATATGGCATGTATCATACATCAAGTTATGGAACAAGATATGGCATTGAAAGATTAATTATTTACATGACAAATATATTAGAAGTGTCATGCACAGGTATTTCTATATATGGGGTAGCAAGACAATGCTATTTAACTTAAAAAGCTAGATTGAGGTTAGAGTATGTTAATCATCAGCATTAAACATAAATTTTATCAGCATTATTCTTTTAAGACAAGCATTGTTTGTAACACAAGTGTTTGCAGCTGTATATTCCCAAAACCATTACATTGTGATACTTGGCTTAAATTCTTACATAAATAAACAAGGTACTTTATATAGTTTACAACATCCTGATACTTATATACTTAATTAACCTTATAGGAATGACCATCAAAACATCTGACATGTGAAAATAGAGCCTTGTTTGTAAAACTAGGGCTTTTTATAAGAATAGGGCACTGTTTGTAAAACTTCAGGGTTTTGTTTGTAAAATAGAGCCTTGTTTTTGTTTGTAAAAAATAGGGCATTAAATTGTTTGTTAAGATATGACCTTCTTGTTTGTAAAACCAGGGCCTTGTTTGTAAAAATAATAGCCTCATTTATAAAAATCTATATATATATTTATATCTTGTTAGTGTAAATAGGGCTTGTGAAAACAGGGCATCATTTGTAAAATAAGGGCATTTTTTTGTAAAATTAAGGCATTGTTTGTAAGACTAGGCTCTTGTTTTTGAAAATAGTCTTTGTTTGTGAAAATTGGGATTTGTTTGTAATGTCTGTAAAGACAAGGTATTGTTTTGTGAAAATAGGCCTTTTTTTAATTAGGGCCTAATGTTTGTAAAACTTCCCTAAATGTCTGTGTATATGGACACACATTCCCAAGAAAATAACGCCTAACCGTCTTACCTATGGTATAAGGCTTCTGACAAATCTTTTCGAAGTCAATTTCAGGCCAAATTTGGCACTTCAGATAAATAGTTAGAGTTATTTTACTTAATTTCAAAGTGACATGACTCGCATCACCTCAATTGAGTAATATTGACAGTGTAAAATCAGGATATAATGAGTAAAACATTATGTTACTAAAAACATGCTGTACAATTGGATTTATGTAAAATAATTCTGTAATAATATAATAATAAATAAACATGCCTACTGTGAAGTAGCATGATTGTGGACTATAAATGCAGTACGTTCTAAATGTGTGATGGTGGAAAGACTCTTCCTCTGCCTTAAGCGTTCCCTCGAGGTTGGAGCTTGGTCCCAAATTTTTTCCTTCTATTTTCATATAAAATATACCCATGCTGCATCGAAACCTAATTATGTCGAGCAATATCCTCGGTCCCAAGTACACAAATCGTGCACAAAACCTTATGGCTCCCTGGAGGACATAATTTTACACTTTTCCCAACGCGTGTTCCAAAATAAACAAACAATTGCTAGGTGTTAAAATTTCCGCAAGTTGTAAAAATTGCAACGACAGTTGAAAGGCAATTTGATAAGGTGTGAAAAATTGTTTTTCACTGTTAACGCATGGGCATTTGAGATGATAATTATGAGAAGTTAATAACGAGAAGTTAACGCTTTAGATGTGGTCAGATGGTTCTTTGAATTCACTGCCGATGCTGACCGCGATCTTCAAACGCTCTGTACACTGTCACGTCACATAACGATTGAACAGTTTTGCGAAACTGACAAGATGCGCCAATCAACAATCCTTGATTTTGCGAAACTTAAATCTGACTAATGCCACAATATGTACTGTCATTCAAATGTTACTTGTTACGAAAATGTGCTTTTTTGTTAAATAAACATTTCTATTTATTCATATTTTTTTTCTTTTGCGTTTTACATTTAGTTTAAGTTAACCTTTGAACATATTAGCGATTTCCACAACGCAACACATAGTCAGTGTCTTAGTAAACAGTCTGTTTGACGACTTCAAACTTAAAATACACTGAAAGATGTTTCATATCAAACTGGAAAATTGAAAATCAGGTCATTCGAAACATCGGTTCCCTCGAGGTTTTGGCTCGGTCCCTGGTGACCTCGAGCAATCGCAATTTTACTGGTTCCACCAATTGTACAAACCTTTTCAATGATAGGGTTGTGTTTTTCACACTTTGCCATGTTTTTTAATACTTAATTGAAAGTCTCAACATGTTCATCAACAAAGAAACATACTTAACTTTTGTATTTATTATTTCACATCGGTTTACAATAACCAATTTCAACAAACATCATGGCTAATCTGATTTGACAATTTTCCCTGCGTCCTAACCATGGTATAAGACTGTGTTTTCAGTTTATTTTCTTGAATTTTCACATATTTTTTTCACCAGCTATGGGTGCGTTCTATACACAGACATTTAAGATAGGGTCTTGTTTGTAACAGTAGGGTCTTTTTTATGAAAATAGGACTTTTTTTGTGCAAATCGAGCATTGTTTTGTAAAAATAGGGCCTTCGAGATTGTAAAGATTTTGTTTTTGGCCTTGTCTTGTGGCATCCTTTTTGAAAATGGGGCCATCTTTTTGAAATAAAAGGCCTTGTTTGTGAAAACATAGTCTTAGACTATAAGTTGTGAAATCAAAGTCTTGTTTAAAAAGTGACAAATGACCTTGTTAGTGAAAATAGGGAAAAAAGTCATTGTTTAACGCAATCTACAGTTATAAGTCAGTGATAGATCAACTAAACAGTCTCCTAAAGTGGTGAGAATAAAATTATCACGCCCAATTTGAAATCAATTCAAAATCCCATGAACAATTCTCTCAGGGTCGCACAGTCTTGAGGCTTTTATTTTCTTCTTTATGATGCAACGACCAGCGTGCAATATGCAATTGTAACAAGTCATTCTTTTTCAGAAAAGAAAAGTGTTGATTCTTTTACAGCTTCTATCATGCTGCTAACATTTGTGTTATCAAGCTTCACATGAAATCTAACTAAAATATATACAGGTATACATGTATAATGCAGATCTAAACCAATCAAAAGTATACCTTTAGGCAAGCTTTCAGCTGAAAAATTGGAATAACTAAATGGGTGAAGTTTCTTTATAATTTGTAACTTTCAATTTAATGTCATTTTACTGTGATTATTCCTCACCTTTATATTGGCCTTTCGGACTCAAGGCCTTTTTCAAAATACTTATAAAGGAACTATTTTTAGACTGAACATGGCGAATGTAATGTATCAAATGTCTTTTACTGAAAATGATGTCATAATATAGATTTTAAAGCACATCAAATACACACATGACATTTTATCACAAATTGCATATGTTAATTAATTAAGAGAGCATTATTGGCCATAATGAAATGCAATAATCCAGGACACATCATATGAGAATTAAAATATAATCTAAATGCATCACAAGGTGGCACAGATTAATAAATAGTAATTATTGCCTTTCTTTTCAACTGCTTAGCAATTTTGCTATTCATGAATAGTATACATAATATTAAAAAAATGAAAATGCGTGAAAAACACAGTTAAATAATAATCATTAATATAAATATATTACCTAGGAAAGTTAATATAACAATACTATGTTATAATTAAAATATGGCTATTGCTATATCAAATAGCAGTATCAGGGACCAATATTAGAGACCACCATACTATAAACGTCCTGGAGACTCACAGAACATCAAAACCCAACTAGATGTGTTACTAAGAGGACGATGATTTTTGGTAATATTGGTACATCATTGGTTCATTATAAAACATACCAGGGGCCCTATTCACTAACATCTTGAGGCTGAGTTTGAAACTCAGGCTCAGAAAAAACTTGATTTATAACAGTTTCAAAATATCTATAACATAAAATTATTCAATACAAAAGATTGCAAAACAGATTTTTTGTAGCAGGTTCAACAATTGTTAGCATCTTTGCTCCACTAGCATTTTTACAACAAATTCAAGATTTTGCTTTCTGAGTATGAGTCTCAAATTCAGACTCAAAATGTTAGTGACCAATATTGGCCTGCTATACTTACGAGCGAGCTGTCCATTTTTCGACTGTAGGTTGCTGTCATCTTTTGCTTTTTCTGGTGGGTTTGCCACTGAAACCAAAAATAACCAGAATGTTAAAGATATATGATTAACATGTCTCATTTATAGCACACTGTTTCAGCATCTAAAACTAATATCACAAAGGTATGCAAGAAACCCTGCTGCATACTCATACACAGAATTTATATTCGCAGCATTTCCTACACAGGATTAATGCACACTCACAGCATTTCCTACACAGGATTCATTCTCACAGCATATCATACACAGGATTCATACTCACAGCATTTCCTACACAGGATTTATACTCACAGCATTTCCTACACAGGATTCATACTCACAGCATTTCCTACACAGGATTTATACTCACAGCATTTCCTACACAGGATTCATACTCACATCATTTCATATACTTGATTAAATCTCACAGCATTTCCTACACAGGATTCATACTCACAGCATTTCATACACTGGATTCATTCTCACAGCATTTCCTACACAGGATTAATACTCACAGCATTTCATACACTGGATTCATACTCACAGCATTACATACACTGGATTCATTCTCACAGCATTTCCTACACAGGATTCATACTCACAGCATTTCCTACACAGGATTCATACTCACAGCATTTCATACACTGGATTCATACTCACAGCATTTCCTACACATGATTCATACTCACATCATTTCCTACACAGGATTCATACTCACAGCATTTCATACACTGGATTAAATCTCACAGCATTTCCTAAACAGGATTCATACTCACAGCATTTCCTACACATGATTCATACTCACAGCATTTCCTACACATGATTCATACTCACAGCATTTCCTACACAGGATTCATACTCACAGCATTTCCTACACAGGATCCATACTCACAGCATTTCCTACACAGGATTCATACTCACAGCATTTCCTACACAGGATTCATACTCACATCATTTCATAAACTGGATTAAATCTCACAGCATTTCCTACACAGGATTCATACTCACAGCATTTCATACACTGGATTCATACTCACAGCATTTCATACACTGGGTTCATTCTCACAGCATTTCCTACACAGGATTCATTCTCACAGCATTTCCTACACAGGATTCATACTAAAAGCATTTCATACACTGCATCCATACTCACAGCATTTCCTACACTGGATTCATTCTCACAGCATTTCCTACACAGGATTCATACTCACAGCATTTCCTACACAGGATTCATACTCACAGCATTTCATACACTGGATTCATACTCACAGCATTTCCTACACTGGATTCATTCTCACAGTATTTCCTACACAGGATCCATACTCACAGCATTTCATACACAGGATTCATACTCACAGCATTTCATACACTGGATTCATACTCACAGCATTTCATACACTGGATTTATTCTCACAGCATTTCCTACACATGATTCATTCTCACAGCATTTCCTACACAGGATTCATACTCACAGCAATTCCTACACAGGATTAATACTCGCAGCATTTCATGCACATTCATTCTCACAGCATTTCCTACACAAGATTCATTCTCACAGCATTTCATACACAGGATTCATTCTCACAGCAATTCCTACACAGGATTCATACTCACATCATTTCATACACAGGATTCATTCTCACAGCATTTCATACACAGGATTCATCCACCCAACATTTCATACACAGGATTCATACACCCAGCATTTCATACACAGGATTCATACTCACATCATTTCATATACTGGATTAAATCTCACAGCATTTCCTACACAGGATTCATACTCACAGCATTTCATACACTGGATTCATACTCACAGCATTTCATACACTGGATTCATTCTCACAGCATTTCCTACACAGGATTCATTCTCACAGCATTTCATACACAGGATTCATACTCACAGCAATTCCTACACAGGATTAATACTCGCAGCATTTCATGCACATTCATTCTCACAGCATTTCCTACACATGATTCATTCTCACAGCATTTCATACACAGGATTCATTCACACAGCAATTCCTACTCAGGATTCATACTCACATCATTTCATACACAGGATTCATTCTCACAGCATTTCATACACAGGATTCATACACCCAGCATTTCATACACATTCATTCTCACAACATTTCATATACAGGATTTATTCTCACAGCATTTCATACTCAGGATTCATACTCACAGCATTTCATACACATTCATTCTCACAGCATTTCATACACTGGAATCAAGCTCACAGCATTTTATACACAGGATTCATACTCACAGAATTTCATACACTGGATTCATTCTCACAGCATTTCATACACAGGATTCGTACTCACAGCATTTCATACAATTTCATTCTCACAGCATTTCCTACACAGGATTCATACTCACAGCATTTCATACACATTCATTCTCACAGCATTTCATACACTGGATTCATTCTCACAGCATTTAATACACAAGATTCTTACAGCATTTCATACACAGGATACATTCTCACAGCATTTCATACACTAGATTCATTCTCACAGCATTTCCTACACATGATTCATACTCATGGCATTTCCTACACAGGATTCATACTCACAGCATTTCATACACAGGATTCATTCTCACAGCATTCCATACACAGGATTCATACTCACAGTATTTCATACACTAGATTCATTCTTATAGCATTTCCAACACATGATTCATACTCATGGCATTTCCTACACAGGATTCATACTCACAGCATTTCATACACAGGATTCATTCTCACAGCATTTCATACACAGGATTCATTCTCACAGCATTTCATACACAGAATTTATTCTTACAGCATTCGATACACAGGATTCATACTCACAGCATTTCATATACAGGATCATACTCACAGCTCATCATACACAGGATTCATTCTCACAGCATTTCACACACAGGATTCATTCCCACAGCATTTCCTACACAGGATTCATACTCACAGCATTTCACACACAGGATTCATTCCCACAACATTTTCTACACAGGATTAATACTCACAGTAGTTTATAAACAGGATTCATACTCACAGCATTTCCTACACAGGATTGATACTCACAGCATTTCATACACAGGATTTGTAATCACAGCAGTTCATACACAGGATTCATACTCACAGCATTTCCTACACAGGATTCGTAATCACAGCAGTTCATACACAGGATTAATACTCACAGCATTTCATACACAGGATTTGTAATCACAGCAGTTCATACACAGGATTAGTACTAACAGCATTTCATGCACAGGATTCATACTCACAGTATTTCACACCGGATTCATTCTCACAGCATTTCCTACACAGGATTAATACTCACAGTATTTCTTACACAGGATTCATACTCACAGTAGTTCATACACAGGTTTCATTCTCACAGCATTTCATACAAAGGATTCATAATCACAGCATTTCATACACAGGATTCGTACTAACAGCATTTCATACACAGGATTAATACTCACAGCATATCATACACAGGATTAATACTCACAGCATTTCATACACAGGATTAATACTCACAGCATTTCATACACAGGATTCGTACTCACAGCATTTCATACACAGGATTCGTACTCACAGGATTTCATACACATGATTCGTACTCACAGCATTTCATACACTGGATTCGTTATCACATCATTTCATACACAGGATTAATACTCACAGCATTTCATACACAGGATTCGTAATCAAAGCAGTTCATACACAGGATTTGTACTCACAGCATTTCATAGACAGGATTCATTCTCACAGGAGTTCATACAAAGGATTCGTACAAACAGCATTTGATACACAGGATTCGTACAAACAGCATTTCATACACAGGATTAATACTCACAGTATTTCTTACACAGGATTCATAGTCACAGTAGTTCATACACACAGCATTTCATAAAAAGGATTCATAATCACAGCATTTCATACACAGGATTCGTACTAACAGGATTTCATACACAGGATTAAAACTCACAGCATTTCATACACAGGATTAATACTCACAGCATTTCATACACAGGATTAATACTCACAGCATTTCATACACAGGATTAATACTCACAACATTTCATACACAGGATTAATACTCACAGCATTTCATACACAGGATTCGTTATCACAGCATTTCATACACATGATTCGTACTCACAGCATTTCATACACAGGATTCGTACTCACAGGATTTCATACACTTGATTCGTACTCACAGCATTTCATACACTGGATTCGTTATCACATCATTTCATACACAGGATTAATACTCACAGCATTTCATTCACAGGATTCGTAATCAAAGCAGTTCATACACAGGATTTGTACTCACAGCATTTCATACACAGGATTCATTCTCACAGCAGTTCATACACAGGATTCGTACAAACAGCATTTCATACACAGGATTCGTACAAACAGCATTTCATACACAGGATTCGTACTCACAGCATTTCAAACACAGGATTCATACTCATAGCATTTCCTACACAGGATTCATACTCATAGCTCAAGCTTTGCCTACGCAGAATCTGTGTGATACCCTATTTGGAGATCATGAGTGGTGTTCCTGTCCATTAAAGGTAACCTGTCCCTTCCAGATAGGTTGTTTTTTCTATTGCACCACAAGTTGAGCCACTGATTTGTCATTGAAAATACTTGTTAATTGATTGTCAAACATTAAACCCTGTGAAGGCCATAATCAAATGTTTCCTAGTGACAAGGAGCACTGCATGAACATATATTTTTTTTACTCAAAATCACTGTAAACTTAAACTCAAATGGAAGAACATGGAAAGTAACAGTGGTTCAAAGTCTAAACTGATGTTAAATATTAGTTTTACTGTTTCAAAATAGAAGAATTGTCATCTGCTCCAGTTATTTGTTGTTTCGTGAAGGTCCAATATTGGCGGTAATGCACAGGGTGTTCATGCAGGGGTATTTTAGGTAGTGGGCAACTAGGAATCATCACTCGTGTGTATTTTTATTGTAAGCGTGAACACGTTAGTGAAATATGTTTGGTCCCAACCACCCACCCGTTTATATTGTATGATATTATAATTGTCAACAATGATATTCTCTACATACAGGTGGCAGTTTTATCCAGCATTAACAGATAGATTTTCTGAGTAGTCTGTATCAATTTGTTGTTATGTTATTATTTAGTTTCATTTCAGATGATTTGAGTGACCCGGTCTGTTTGTGGCGCTGCGTTTATAACATTATCTGTGGTTTGAAAATTGTGTTTTGGGGGAAAAGTTTCCTGATGATTTCACATTTGACAAAGCGGCACCCATATGATACTACTTCCATCTCACACAGTTCAACTAGAGAACAACTTTTTTAAATTGATCTGTACGTTTGCTGCCAATAACAAGCCATGTTCCTATTTAATGTTGTTGTTTTTGTAATATGAAGTAGCCTGTGTTGTCGGATAAATTTGTTGAAAATATAGAAATGTTATGTCTAGTCTGTGGTGTTGAAATTCACAATTTGAAGAAGTCTAGTTTAAGATGTCTGAGATATATAGAATATTTTGATTAGGAAAAAATAGTTTCACTAAGAATACTTACGTGAGCAAAATAAATCAATACAACTTAAAATCATTTTTGCCATCAATGCACTAAGAATACAACCTACATTTTCAGCCAAAGAAATTGCAGATTAAGTAGTAGACTTAATCATGAAGAACGTAAACTTTCGTGCGTCTTTAAAGGTCCGCCTACTGCCAATCATCAGATACACACTTCCAGCGTCAGATTTTGCATTGACAATGTATCAGCCAATAAGGTTGTATTCTAAGCTAAGCTCACTCCACCCATTCTTAGTCATTAAGAATTCACTTCATGTCATCTAACTATTACATAATTATCAATATTCAAACACTTGAGGTATGTCAATGCAGCATGTTCAAGGATGTGCGCTGAATACAGTTGTGAATCAAAATGTAGGTTATATTCTAAGCGAGTTTAGCAGATACATTGGTCAAGGAAGACTTGGCTCTGACTCAGTGCGCTCTCTGACTTGGCTCTGACTCAGTGCGCTCCCTGACTTGGCTCTGACTCAGTGCGCTCCCTGTGCTTGCTCCAACCCTTCTAAACGAAATAGTTTTTATTTAACTATAATTTTCCCACTATTATATCTCAAAAGTTTGGTTCAGTATTGGTTTTCAGGAAGAATTTAACCAGTAAAAAACATAATTTGATATGTTGGGAACATGACGGAAGCGGTAACACAAGGTTTGAATCTGAGATGTATGAGACAATTATTAAGGACAAAAATTGCATAAAGCATATCTAATTGCAACTACAATAGTATAATTATTCTGAACTCTTTTGATCATGAGAAATTCTATAACTGTATAAAAATGTTGTCCACCACTCAGCCCTGGTTTCAAAGTTCATCTTGTGCACCAGACACAACAATGTAACACATCAATGTTCAGTTCTGAATAAACCAGTTTTGGTAAATTCTATTTTGTGCACCAATCTTGACAGCCTGCCAATATAAGACATAAATGAAGTTATAGGCCCATGGGAAAGAATTTAATACAATATACATTGATTTCTTTGTATATTTGATTAAGTTTAATTTCCATTCGTTCCTGTTGGATGAGATTCGGTCAGTTTTACAAGCACGCAAAGGGTCGATTTAATGCTTTTCGCTGCCTCTCATTGGAATTAATTTGTCACAGTTTGTGGTCTAAGAAACTCTAGCAATCCTTTGCTAGAGGAACATGCCATGGTAAATAGGATGAGAGTTTATACAGTAATAATTAGATGCCTCCAGGATGCCACATCTTTTGGGATACATGTTTGCAATTTTCAATGGACAAGGGTATATGGATATATTTTTAGATTGTAAGAAAAGATGCTACTTATATATAAAACATTTCTTTCAACTTTCTTTACTCTATGTTGAAACAGAACCGTTTTGATGTCCGTGAATAGTTAAACAATCAATCCATATACCATTTTCATACAGAAATTTTGGCCATACAACTTTAATGGTAATCTTCAAACTTATTCTCTTCCTTTCAATACTGGTCACTAGTCAAGCACAATGGGTTTTTTCCTTTTTTTACTCAATTGGTTCTGGTTTTTAATATCGCATTTTTGGCTATGATTGCCAAGGGTTGAGTCAATTGCAGTAATGCTTCGCGAATTGTGAATACGTCCAGGGTAATTCGTAGCTTGATTTCATAACTCGGTCAACTATTCAAATGTCATCCCCCCAACTCGGAACAACAGTTTTGAATGTTTCCAAAATAACCAGGAAAAATCGGTAAACTGATTAAAGAGTACTCCTGTCCTGTCGGTACAGTTTCCAATTTGTTTGCCTCATGCATCATAATTTACAAATAACTGTTTTTAATATTTTATCGAAAATAACTTAATCTGCATTAAGAGATGAATTAGAAAGGTATTATGAAAATGCAAAGAAAAGAGTTTGTTGAGATGGCAACAGGAGAATAATACAAGAGATGTTTGTCGAACATTATGCCCCCTGAGCGCCATGTTGTCAAGAACATTTGAACAATTGAATAAAATAAACATTGACCGAAATGACAGCTGATTTGTCATTGACATTGGATGTCTTTGAGGCAGTTTTAAGATTATGACCATTCAAGGGTAGTCGATACAGTTTTCAGTCATGTGCATATGATGACTGATTATTTGCAGATTAACATGTATCCTCTTAGCAGCAGAGAATATGTAAATATGAAGTCATTTTAATGACCAATATGAGTTGTGACCTTCACCTTTGACCCTATGACCTCATAAAAATAATGGTCATCTACTAGTCACAGTGACCAACTTAATGTCAAGTTTGAGGGCCATGGGTACAGGCATTGGAGAGTTATCACACACAGACAAGTTTTTTGCTTTCAAGGTCCCTGTGAACTTGACCTTTGACCCGATTACCCCTAAAATCAAAAGCTTTGGTCTAACGACGGACAGACTGACCAACCAGCTGACCGACCTACTGACCAACATGTGCAAAACAATATAACACCTCTACTTTGAAGGGGGACATAATGATATAAATGAAGACGGACAACAGGTTAATTGTACTGTCATATTGACCATCTGAGCATGGCTCTTACTGTCCCTATTCTGCTTCAATAGGCTCCTATGTACAAAGCCTTCATGTATGTGCCGAATTTGGTTCATTACCCTAAGATTTTGTGATTAAATGACCAAGGGAGGGCCATTTATTGCTCTACTAGTGACATGGGTGTTTATCGGGAGGAATATAAAGAACATGGAATGAATTATTGGTGATTTACCCACAATGTGAATGCAAATAACAGCAATATATGTATGACTATTAATCTGTTACTACATGTTATGGCCCCATCTTTTCTACACTGACACTACTGTACCAGTCCCTGGACATTATACATGATAAACTATGCCTACTCGATGTCCAAAACTGAGTTATCCAACGCTTCCATGTTAAGAGCCGTGGTAAGCAGTAACACGGATGTAATGGATCATTACATGAAATTCCAAATCAGTTGTCTAAAACAATTCTTTTTTATTCAAACTGATGTGAAGAACTGAAGCATTACTTATATAGCAAGCAAGTTCATTCACAGTCTTCAGTTGTAATTTGTGCCTGATTCTAAGAATAATTGTTATAAATAATAATGAATGAAATAGGGTTTCATACGATGCTCAACGGTTTTAGCTACAATTAAGATGCTATTCCAGTTTGATTTACATGACGATTATTTTAAATAGAAAGTGGTGAAAAGACCCAACAATAAATGATCAACTATGGTTATCTTTACAATTGACAATGCTGCTGACTTATGTTATGTTTCTATTTTATTCCTATGGCAATGCTGTGATCAAATGCAAAGGCAATGTCATCAATCATTGAGTTAAGTCAAGATAATTTTCATTGTATAGATCCCGTCATAGATAAAGTGTTGAACATCTTATGAAACAGTGCTAAAATTTTGCATTGCAAAATTGACTTTAGTTAGAACCAATGCTATTGGTGAGTTGATATGAATGTACCCGGTATTATATATATTAGTAAATATTAATAAACGATTATGTGATGGAAATGTCAACAACACATGCAATATTACAAAATGAATCCAAAGTATCATAATTATAGACAAATTAAATCAGTTCTTACACCATTGAAAACACGCCTATTTGTAAGTACTGTGTCATACATTTTGGAGGACATCTTTGACACAATGTTGAACTTTGTATGGTCCAAAGTGCTCTATAGTTACATAAAATAATGCTTGTAAAATACAAACAATATCAGTAATTTGATTTCTGACAATACCAGTACAGCCAATGCACACATTTAAATATATCATCATAGGATCATTTGGCGGCCATCTTGGACTCCATTTTGATTTTGTCCAAAAGGCTGTTTGAATAAAAAAAAATGTATTATTTAATGAAAGCAATATTATAAAGCTAATTTTGGACAAAGCATCAAAGCAAATTGGGAAGTTCAAATATTAAATTCTACATTTTTCTACTAAATACTCATTACATGTAGGACAATAACAAGCGCACTGAAATATGTGCTAAAGCTCTCGATACATACCAAATAATATAATGTGGGTCTATCAATCAAGAAAACTGGCATGGTTTCCTATGCAAAACAGAAAAAGTGTGCCTGTTTTATTAAATCTATGGTTATTTATATATTTAAGTTTACTTTGGTGGCCATCTTGGACGCCATGTTGGTTTGTATACATGTATTGTCAGGATTAGATTATATGCAATAGGTATTGTACCAATGCACTATTAAAGGTAAAAGCACTAACTACCGATTAAAAATTACAGTATTCGCAACAAAACCCAAGTAATTTTTCAGTTTTTTTTGGTTCGGTGGACATTTTGTTTATCTTAAAAAATAATAGAAGTATATATAAAACACATCAAAGGTAGTGTGACGTCATCAAACAGATTCTTGTAGAAGATGATCTAGGCTACCAGAATATGCTAAACATTTTCTATACATCTGACCATGCTAGACAAGGTTTGGGTAAAATACCCAATTTAACTACAGACTATATGAGGTGAAGAGCAATATTCCTTTCCAGTTATATAGATTTACTGTGGCTGTCAGAGTGAATAAGTCATGCCCGACAGTGATAAAACCCTACGGACAACACACGAGAAATTTCGCCACCATATATGAATAATAAGAATGTCTCTTTTCCAGATTATAATCAGTTTTGATATTTACAAACATGTGTTATGACTATGGCATATATACAAGTTAGTTATTATACGCATGTCATTCTAGATGTGCAATTGTCTTAATTTTGAGATAATTTTGTATTCTTGGACCCAATGAAAAATGCTTACCATGAATGCAAACCTAAAGCCTCATCAACTCCAACATTGTGATCAAGATGACATATGAGCCGCATCGCGCGATTTAGGGCCTTCGGACATATATTTGTTATTATAATGTTTTATAGTATTTAAATAAAATAATATTTCAGAAAGTATTTCTGAAAATTCCATGATGATATCACTTAAATTGCGCAAGATACGTATTTACAAGTGAGACCATGTATTGCGCATTTCTAATTCTAAATTTGACGTCATTCACGGGACATCGTTACGAAAGCAAAATACTTCAAATGACGTATCAGTATTACAACTAGCTTATAATTTTAACTATTTTCTTAATACATAATCTTTCAGGAACATGAATTAATATAAAAATGATGAATCATTTTTGTATTTTTAATTCATTTGGCTGTTGTAAGACAGACTATTAATGCAATCAAAATAATTAGGGACAAAATCCATGGTTGGTATGGAAACATGAGTGAACCAATGGTCATAAATCAATGAGAAAATGATGCTTCAATGACAATCCTTTAAAAGAAAAAAGCCTGGAAGAAATTGATATACATAGAAAAATTCATTATTTTTGGCATTTTTTATCAATGATTATTTCATTTGTAATAATTATGTCCGAATGCCCAAAATCGCGCGATGCGGCTCATATGATCTGCAAAATAGTTTTAGGTCTCGAAAAGTTTTGCTGAGATTGCTTCAAGGTTACAGAGCCGTTGCAAAATGAAGTTGGTGGCAACCAGTCTTTTGAGCATGCACTGATAGGCCTCAGCCAGTTTCAAGCCTATTTCTGCGTCTACGTGAATAGTTGCTGATTTATTAATGAAATCTGCAAAACATATTGCTAAATATATCAGCAATCATAACAATCATTCTCCAACTAATGAGCAGAAATGGTTGCACTGCCATCAAATATTACAATTAACAACAATTTTTTAGTTTAAGTTCCTTCAAATCACACATATGCCTGGCACATCCAATTTATAATCTACCGAAGGCCAATGAAATGCACCATTATTCCCATCTATCGCCTCAATAAACTACAAACATTTCTCCAACAATCTATGATAATTCTACTAGCCTTCCATAGCAAGAAAGGAGTTCATGACTTTCTTCTGTCACATATCTGTACAATGTCAATCTTATTTATGAAATTTGTATGATTCCAACATTTTTTAAAAAGCCGTACAATGTATGTAAAATCATGGCTTCTGGTAACATGCCTACAGACCCAGTACAAACTTTTAAAGAGGATGCAACCTTAGGATATCATTACGGACTTGCAAACAAGTTGTGCAGAGCTCTGACATACTTGTACAATGCATGTGTGTTGGTACGACTCTCAGGTGGTGTCCGCATGGTGTCCGTATGACAAGAATAAACCAGTTCGGTGATATAAGAAAAATTATCCTTTTTAGCTTTAAGTCAGCCAAATTGAATACATCTATTAATTATAAATGAAGAAACATCAAGATGTCTCCAGAAGGATAGAGTGCTACTAATAGAAAAGGAAAGGGGAGGGCGCCAATGAAAATGCCCAGGCCTGCATGATTCAGAAGTAGGCCTAGAAATGGACGTTACACTGATCAGGCTATAGAGGGTACAGCAGAATGAGCCGTAACCACAGTACAGCAAAAATAACACACTGCAGGCCCCATGTGGACATCTCAATTGCCCTGCCCCATGACTGTTGTTATATACAGACATTGTACTTTCACTGTGCGACTCTCCTGAAATAATTGTTCAAGCAGCTCTTACAGGCCTCTTACAGGCCCCGCGGTATTCCAGTTTGGCAAGGACATCGTGTGATGTTCGTTCGAACTCCACCAGGGTCCGTACCAACTCCACTGGAGCCCTTACGAGCTCCACAGGGACCAATCAATTCCGAGCTCCACTTTGTCCCTTACAAGCTCCATTAGGGCCCGTACGATCTCTTTCAGGGTCCATATGAGCTGCTACTGACTTTGAAAATTCTAGGAGCTAGGTGAAACGATGTACATACAGACTCCATTCAATTTGCAAACTTTTGACTGAAAACTACTTGTTCATAGCTGATAGCATGGATGCGACTTAGTATTATAATCAAACCAGTAAACATTATTTTGTCATGGAATGGGAATTTCACGGTGTGAAGCCCAAGATGTCCATTTGCAAAGTGCCAGTTTCCTGTTGGAAATAATTAAGCATTCTACTTTTTGTTGAGGCATGTTAAAAAATAGCCTTCATAAATTCATAAAAAGCTGTGTGTGTTACGCTGTCTGACGTCTCAAAGTTGTTCATTCTAAATAAAAAAGAACATAAAGGTTGCCAGGATGTCAAATTGAATAAAAAATTGCTCAATCAAAAGTCAACAGGTACAATAAGACTTTGGGTGAAAATGTGGTTTGTTTTCATTGTGATAGTATACGAATGTCCAAAACATTGAGGACCTAAGTTTTATTTCAAGAAAAATACTGTGGATAAAACACAATTGACTAGAATTTACTCAGAAACCATTTGCAATACCGTCTATAGAAACTATGAAGTTACATAAAATAATGATGAAATAATACTCAGATTCAAGATTCAAAATAGCCACTGTTGGATTACCTGTGACAGCCAGCGAAGGTCGCGCCTTTGAACACCTGTAATAAAAGCTGATTCCTGACAAATATAGGCACATTATTGGAAATTACACCAGATGTTAACAATGAATAGATATGGTTACAATTAGCATTCAATTAACACTTGAACATACTGGCATACTGGTAAAAAAACAACAACAATTTAAATTCATTGTTGACTGTCTGACCTTACTGTACTGCTTGCACAACAGCCAGCTCGCACCAACAGCAAGCTCGCACCAACAGTCAGCTCGCACCTACAGCCAGCTTGCACCAATAGCGAGCTTGCACCAATAGCCAGCTTGCACCAACAGCCAGCTTGCACCAACAGCCAGCTCACACCAACAGCCAGCTTGCACCAACACACCAACAGCCAGCTTGCACCAACACACCAACAGCCAGCTCACACAAACATCCAGCTTGCACCAACAGCGAGCTTATACCA
This sequence comes from Mya arenaria, assembly GCF_026914265.1. NCBI lineage: Eukaryota > Metazoa > Mollusca > Bivalvia > Myida > Myidae > Mya > Mya arenaria. Next base: position 19,993,987 of record NC_069128.1, read on the forward strand.
ACAGTCAGCTCGCACAAACAGCCAGCTTGCACCAACAGACCAACAGCCAGCTTGCACCAACAGCCAGCTCACACCAACAGCCAGCTTGCACCAACAGCCAGCTTGCATAACAGCCAGCTCGCACCAACAGCCAGCTTGCACCAACACCAGCCTGCACCAACAGCCAGCTCGCACCAACACACCAACAGCCAGCTCGCACCAACAGCCAGCTTGCACCAACAGCCAGCTCACACCAACAGCCAGCTTGCACCAACAGCCAGCTTGCACCAACAGCCAGCTTGCACCAACAGCCAGCTCCCACCAACAGCAAGCTCCCACCAACAGCCAGCTCCCACCAACAGTCAGCTCCCACCAACAGTCAGCTCCCACCAACAGCAAGCTCCCACCAACAGCAAGCTCCCACCAACAGCCAGCTCCCACCAACAGTCAGCTTGCACCAACAGCCAGCTTGCACCAACAGCCAGCTCCCACCAACAGCAAGCTCCCACCAACAGCCAGCTCCCACCAACAGCCAGCTTGCACCAACAGCCAGCTGGCACCAACAGCCAGCCCCCACCAACAGCCAGCTTGCACAAATATCGTTGGCGCCTGTCCAGGGAGAAAATGAGGATGTCCCAGACTGCTGACTTTGTGAGACAAACGTTGTTCATTCTGAACTCGGATTGTAGTATGTTAATTGTACAGTCCAATGAAAATGTCCAAGTAAATGTCTTTACTTACACATGCACAATAAATCTTCCATAACAATATCCTAAACAGAGACATTAACAAAAGTCTTCGTTCTACCTGACCAGACGTTGTCCTTGACGGAATGCTGCCTGGTTGAAAAATTATATACCAGCAATCATGAAACAGAAACATGTCCTGTATGTGGCTCTCTGTAATATTGTTATACTGTGTTCATTCATGTTTTATTTTATGAAATTAACAACTTATGAACATTTTGCTGTTCTCCAGCATCAAAAGACACAATTTTTTCAAAACCAAAGCAGTTGCGATTTGAACTTTTGCAGAAAATTACATCATTATTACTTCATGATACAGGTAATAATGTTTATGCTTCAATAAGCTCCATAAAAATTGTGTTGGAAACTGCATTTACTTAAATATCTGGACTGCGCCAGGTGTCCATAATATATATTAATGAGAAATTTTCATTCATTTCACAACATACTTATATGAACCGTCATTCTATTTAATGTTGACAAAGCAAAATCAAAGGATTCAAACACTGAAATCTTCTTGAATATATTTTCTGAAAGTGTCCAATTCAAGGTTGTGAAAACTTTTTTTTTTTCTGAGAATGATTCTATTATTATAATAAGTTATCTGTGAGCTTTTAGTAAGGTATACTACAACTAAAAATGAAGACAATAAGATTATGTAAACTCTGAGGCCAATATAATTAAAGATACCAGAATTATTTTCTTAGAATAATTCCTTTGGAGAAATTGAAGGATGTGCTTGATCTATAGCATGGCCAATCTTATAATAGAAAACATTAGGAGACATTAAAGCATAGACAATCTACCTACTTTGTCACGGAAATAATGACCATTTTGGTATGGTCCAATTTGTCACTGTATACCGACAATTTATCTATTGTTCTATCCAGGAAATTATTCTGATTTTTCAAGCAAGAACAAAAGATAAGCTCCAGAAAGTATGGTCATTTTTCTTGTGACATACATAAGGAAATAAGGCAGCTTTCTTGTCTACCAATGCAGCATTGAGAAACTCAGGTTATTTGTTTTGCATGTTATTACTAAATATTATTTATTTGGTGGTGTATATGAAATTCATTATTTATCTGACCTTGCCAGACTTGAATGATTAATTTTCATATATATTTTTGGGGGGCTTTTCACTTACTTTGGTTATTATGAAAAATTAAAAAATTGTATTTATTGTTGGCATGCTCACCGGAATATTACTATTTTTTAAAATTCAATATTTGGTAGAACAAAAAAATTACTATGTGTAGCCTTATATGAATGATTATGTTTGCAACTATAACAGCTTCCTAAAGCAAGCATTCCAGACCAACATCAAAGACAAAATAAACTGTGAATGACATTTACATGTAATTATTCTACAGCATTTTACAGCACAAAATTTACAACAGTTCATCAACTTACTTTTAGACATCATCACGACTTGGAGACAATATATTGTTTTCTCACTATTTCTTTATCATTTCACATATTGTATTGACACTATAAATACGCAGTCCTTTTTCAAAACCTCATCCATCAATGGTTTCCCTGAGTGTTCTAAAATAATAGTAACAATCTGGGTATGTAGCTTATAATTTCCTATAATATTTCAAAGATATGTACTGTTGCTGTCCGACAATCTTCCACAAATTACTCACAAAAAAACAAGTAAGGATAATATTTGCATCTGTGGAACAATATTAAGCTCTGTTAACAGTCTCCAATAGTGTTCCCAACATTATATCTCCGATCAATTCACAACAGATGCTCTTATAGTAAAGGAAGATATGAGTGTTCAGCATGCTCATTTGGTCAATCAAATACCCACAATGCAAAATAAGGTGAAATCTATATAAGATTATATAAAAAATTTAAGTCAAAGAAAAAATCAAATAAAAGCAATTTATCACTGATGAAAAATTTAATTTACTGTTAAAAATAAAAATCCTGTAGTAAGCTTAAATAATTATATTTCTCTCTGAAAAACAAACATGGGATAAGTAAAGCTGTAATATTTTACAACTTCAATTTTTCTTGTTTGTCTTTTTGGATGACTTGTAAAACAGAAGACAGATAAATGGCCACTGAACTGAACAGAAAATGGCCAGTTGTAGAAGTGCAACCTTGAACTTGGAATATGTTTGAATGGGGAATGTGTAGAGAACACTTTCTTGACCAAGGAGAGGGGCAGGTAAAAGGGGCAGTGGTAGAAGTGTGATCTTGAATGTGGAATTGGGTTGAATGGGGAATGTGTAGAGAACACTGTCTTGACAAAGGAGAGGGGCAGGTAAAAGGGGCAGTAGTGGAAGCGCGACCTTGACCTTGGAAGTGGGTTGAATGGGGAATGATATGAGAACCCTGTTCTAACAATTTTGAAAGGTTGAGGAAAGGGGATGTTGATGGGTGACCTTCGAACCTTGGAATGAGGAGAAATGGGAGAACCATGTTTTGATGATGGGGGAGGGATGTGCTGGCACCCTTTTATAGATCAGGACAATGATCAGAATATTTGTACCATCTATCAGGGAAATCTATGTTTATAACAGGAAGCCAAAGAGCAAATCCTGTTGGTCATTTTCAATTAAAGTAATTTCTCTGAATAAATCCATACACTCCATTTTCCTATCCAATTACAGCGGACTTTACATCTCTGCTTGTAATTCCATTCTCCAATGGGTTAGGTTCTTGACCTTAGATAATGGCTTAGCAGGACAAAACAGTCAAATCACTTATGAGATTTTTGTCTTGTTATCACAGCAGTACCGTTAGATTTATGGCAATTGTTTATTTACTTCCTTTTCTCCCTGCTTAATTCTTCTATCATTATATGTAAAGGTATTTCAAAACCCTTTGTCCATCAGTGTCATATACTCTGTTTATATGACCAACATTTGCCCCTGGAGTAGATTTGCCCTTGCAAATTGCCCCTGAGGTATTTTTTAGGACTGTATATTGTCTATTAAACAAGAGCTTTCAGATAGGGCACTCATATTTCACTGCTTTTTTGTAATACATAGGTTTGATGGCCGAGAAGCCATATATAAAGTTTCAATGTAATACATGTACAAACCAGTGTTCCACTTTGTATCACATAGGTTTCTCTCCATTTTTTAACCCCATTAATTATCTTTTGAAAAGGGGTAGAACACATATTAGTATTTCTCATAAAAATTAATTAAGTTATATGTTAAACAAATAAAGTGATTTTTTTTTTTAATTTATAAAATGACTAATATGAAAAACCAAAACCAACACAGTATTAAAGTTATCTATCAAAGCAAATATATTGTTGTAGTTGGACACACGTTTGCAATCATTCAAAATATGAATTAATCTTACTTAAACCATGTTGTGTGCAATTAATGGTGCATGCAAATAAATATCCAGTTCAACTAGAGCTGTCACAGGGGTGGCGAATACCCCCATAAGGTTGCAAAAAGGTCATCCAAGGACAACAATGGTATATGTTAACAAAACAGTACACATGATCAAAATTTCATTGCTGTAGCTTCAAAAATAAGAAAGTTGGTCGAAAGTTCACAGTCAAGGTCATCCAAGGACTGCATTGATATTTCTTTGCAAAACTCTTCACATGACCCAAATTTCATTGCTGTTGCTTCAAAAATAAGAAAGTTGGTCGAAAGTTCACAGTCAGGGTCATCCAAAGACTACATTGATATTTGTTTTCAAAACTCTACACATGGCCCAAATTTCATTGCTGTAGCTTCAAAAATAAGAAAGTTGGTCAAAAGTTCACAGTCAAGGTCATCCAAGGACTACATTGATATTTGTTAGCAAAACTCTTCACATGGCCCAAATTTCATTGCTGTTGCTTCAAAAATAAGAAGGTTGGTCGAAAGTTCACAGTCAAGGTCATCCAAGGACTACATTGATATTTGTTTTCAAAACTCTACACATGGCCCAAATTTCATTGCCGTAGCTTCAAAAATAAGAAAGTAGGTCAAAAGGTCACAGTCAAGGTCATCGAGGACAACATTGATGTGCGTTTTCAAAATTGTGAATGTGGTCCAAATTTCTTTTTTTGCTGTAGCTTCAAAAACAAGTAGGTCAAAAGTTCACAGTCAAGGTCATCAGAGGATAACATTGATATTTGTTGAGAAAACTGTAAACATGGTCCAATTCCTTCGCTGTAGTTTCAAAAATAAGAAGTAGGTCAAAAGGGGTGGGCCAGGCTTTGACCCAAAGGGCATAATTTGCACAATCTTGATAGAGGACCTGACTATATGATGCTAGATACAAATTATTTAAGGTCTAGGCCTAGCGGTTTCAGACAAGATCTTCAAGAATTCCCTATAAAAGTCAACAGACATTAGAGCTATTAGAGATGGGGGGGGGGGGTCATTACTAGTATGTTTCACTTGCTTTTAATAGTAGAAAAACAAGTTGCAGTCTCTGTTGTGAACAAACTTTATCAACTATTTTCAATGTGTTCTCCATCTGTCCATAACAAATCACTAGGCATAGCAATATTGCTTCTAACATGTCTATAAATAACATTAATCCTATGCTTTACAATCAATTAGTGATGTTACCAGTTTACCGCCTACATATATATACACATAATAAAAAACATATAATTATGGCTTCAAAACAATTTGCCACTTTATTAAATGGAGAGCTGGTGGTCAGCACAACCATTATTTTCCACAAGAAAGGCATGATAAATTGTAACAATTAAACACTGTGGGGAAGATGGATCACAGAAACACCCTGAGCTAGCTTAATAAAAAACCCACAGGACAATTGGGTTTTTTGTAAAGGTGATGGTGATTTTTTTCATATGATTTTTGGAATCGAGTGAGTCAATAATAAAACCTGAATAACATTTCTTGAGACTCATTCTTGAGTAGAGTTCAATTTCAAAACCTATTCAATGTAGTATGTGAACATTAATATATCTCCTGCTACGTTTTCATTCTTTACTTAACAAAGCACCTAAGTCAAAATAGTTGATACAATTTAAAGGGTGTAATTAAAACGTCAAACTGTGATCTATCCATTATGTGAGCTATATGGCGTCAAACTATTCAACCTTTAAAGTCTCAGTCACACCCATTTACACATTGACTGCCATTCTTTTTGGACCATTCCCAATCAAAAATTGTCAAAAGCCTGTTCAATTTCCTGTGATTCCTAACTGGAAATTCAACCTGTATCTAAAAATTGTAAAAACTTTTATTTAATCAGGACAACAATCAGATATTTTCCATTTCAGGCCGATTTTTGTCCTGATTATCCTATTCTGATCCTATGATGATCTCTATCTTTTGCATGTTAAAAAACGACCAATTCTGTCACATCATTGTCCCGATTGTCCTTAATGTGATCCAACAATGACCAGACGGTGAGCTGACACTGACGGAAGATCTGGATGCTATCTGGACTCAATCGACAAGAAATAGCAATGAAAACATTCTCCATATCATGCCCGGTCCACAGGACACTGTCCAGACAACGCAGAACACTGCTATGATTTTTACAAAATACAGCAGATTCTGTCATGCTTGTAGTCCTAATAGATAAAATTGGCTGAGTCCCTTCTCAAATAAAGTGCGGAAAGTGCGGAAAACGCGCGTTTAACGCACGTTAAACGCAGCGGTATTGGCACTGCGTTTTAAGCGTATTTTTCTTACCGAGTGCGTAAAAAGTGAATAAAATTGAACAGAAAAGCGCACTTGAGTGTATTTTAAGTGCGTTTTTTACCAAAAAAATACACTTAAAACGAACTTACACAAAAAAAACGCACTAAGTGTGTTTAAACTGCGTTTTTTGGGGTAAAAAACGCACTCAAAACGCACTTCTGTGTAAAAACGCAAAAAAGTGCGTTTAACTGCGTTTTTAACCCCAAAATGCGCACTTAAAACGCAGTTGAGTGCGTCTTCTGAAAGTGCGTTTTTTACCACCAAAAAGCGCAGTTAAAACGCATTTAAGTGCGTTTTTTGAGAAAGAATACGCACTTCTTGAAAGTGCGTTTTTAGTGCGCTTTTTGGAGGTAAAAACGCACTTCTAGAAAAGACGCACTCAACTGCATTTTAAGTGCGCATTTTTGGGTTAAAAACGCAGTTAAACGCACTTCAGTAAAGAAGTGCGTTTTGATCCCTAAAATACACGCTTAAAACGCACTTCCGTTTTTACTGATTAAAAGTGAATCTTTTGCACCCAAATATTATGAAAAAAATGCGTTAAAGGTGCATTTTTTCTGCAATAAAAGAGCATTTTTCTGTGTTAAAAAGAGCACAAAATTAATTCACTCAGGTGCATTTTACCTGCATTAAAAGTGTCCATTTTTGCAAAAATATATTGAAGCATTAAAAATAGAACACATTTGAATAAATAAATACTGATTTTGTTTCATTTAAATTTCCTAAACATGAGTTTGTGTTACATATATAAAAAAAAATTAACTCATAATTAAGTTAACATGACACCTTGTAACTGGACATAATGTATTTACAGTCAGACAAACACGTACATATTTGTCAAATTTAGCAATAATAAAATAACCTTTTACTCAGTGGCAAAAATAATTGATAGAAAATTATAAAACTGTAAGCTACAAATTGGAAAAAGACAGTCTCAAGGATCTTTTGTTATATTTTTGTCAAATCTAGAGATTCCTGACAGCTCTGGAATAAAACAGGGTATCATATTTTAAATAAGTACCGGTAATGACTTTATTAGTACTTAAATTGATTGACCCAATTTGGCCAGTTTCCAATAACTGGTAAGCCATGTGGAAGATGACAGTTTTATGACTCCTCCAAAAACCAACACTGTAATCATTTGTATAACTTTAAAGGTGCTAGTGTGCTAGTGTGCATATTTATGGAAACATGGTAATTTCAGCTTAATATGTTAATAATATATTATATATAAGGATAAAAACAAGTGCATCTTCATAGAGTTTTAAAACTACATTTACTATCTGGGACCAATAATCCTACTTCCAGCTACTATCTACAACAGCATTGTTATTTATTAAAATATGTGCACTAGATTTGAAAGTTGACAAACAAAAGTCCCACAGTAGTCAAGGTTAAGGTACTCCGTCAACATATGCAGAACAAATATATTATCAATGGTAGAATAGTGTTTCCGGAAACCTGCTTGGTTAACATTCAGTAAATCATAATTTCCTACAAACTGAGTCAGTCTATTATTTAAAATACAAGTGAACAATTTACCCATGCAACTTAACAATGTAATAGGGCGATAATTTTCAGGTAATTGAATATCCCCTTTATTTTTATATATTGGTACTATACAGCCTACAGTCCATGAGTCTGGAAGATAACCAGTTATCAACACAATATTGAATAATTTATGATATAATTCCAGTACCATGTCTATACTGTTTTTAATATATTCATTTATGAGTAGGTCAAACCCGGACGCCTTGCCGTTCTTTAGAGAACGTACAGCTTTTAGTATTTCATCTACAGTAATTTCGTCATTAAGACTATTTGGTACATCGATATTTGGAAAATCTGTACGGTAATTGGTTCATCATTCTGATTAATATTATCAGAATTGAGCTCTTTATAAAAATCGTAAAATACAGACATATCAACATCAGGGCTATTTTGTTTCTTATTTAGGCTGTTGACATAATTCCAATAGTCCTTAGGTTTTGTTGATCTCAAATTACTTATTTTTGATGGGTTTTTCTCTTGAAATTTACAAAATTAGTATGCAATACCTTTTTATAGCTTTTACTTGCTTTGCTTAATTCAGTCTTATTGAGCTGTTTTTTTACAAAGTGATATTTACGTTTACAAATATGATAATATTTACGTGCCTCTTTACATTGGTCATTGTACCAAGGTTTATGATTTGGTTTACATTTTTGCTTTGTAGTTGACTTATATGTACCAAGGGTACATTTAGCTGAATCTAATAAGATACTTTCTACCTCAGCAGATATATCATTAACAAACTGTTTATCAACACTATCACAGTTATCTATTTTCGAAATAATGTTGTTGATGTGTGCAACATTAATATTTAGCTTAAATGTGTCAGCTTTATCATCGTTCCACCTTTTAACCCTTTCTTTATCGAGCTTGGGATTAACAGAGTTAATGTCTAATGGTGCCTTCAGGGAAAAAAGAACAGGACAATGCACATCAAAAAACAGTGAGCTAAAATCATCAACTGTAAACTGTTGAAATAATCTAAGGCTATGGGCCGATGATATTGTGTAATCAATTACAGAGGTTTGTTGGCAAGTATAATTCCCAACATCTTTATCATTAAAAGCACGACCATTTAATATAATGGAATCGTTGCCTTTACAAAAATCAACTATATCTTTGCCAACCTTATTTACTGTTTTATCCATCGATGATCGCTTTAGTGAGAAGTTCAAGCGTCTTAGCTCATTAATTAAATCGATATCAAATAATGTATTGGAGTTAACATCAATAACATCAAAAATGCTATCATCAACATAAGTAACATCATCTAAAGTACCAGTTCTTGTGTTTAAATCACCCATTGTAATGACATAATCATAGTTCATATTCACCTGATCTAATGATCATTATTTTACTTCACTAATCCCTTTAATATTAATTTGTTTTGATTGGTGTAAATCCATTTATTAATTAAAACATCATCAATATTCTTTTAATGAAATCCCAACAAAATGGCTACTAATAGCTTTGATTTGAAATTGGCTCCCTAAATGCTGAGATTTAATTGGTCCTTGGTACAATCAGATAAGATCAGGCTTATCATGCATGTTGTAAAATAGGAAAGGAAATGACAAAGAATTTGGTAGTCATTACAAGAAACTTAAGGAATAATAATTCTATAAATGTTGTAATTACATGCAATTGATTCTTGCCTATAAGTAAAATGTGTTCTTTTGATTACACAATAAATAAGAAATTATAATATATTTTTGATTTTTAAAATAATCTTTCTTTTTATTTCATTATTTTATTTTATTTTGAAGGTATATTGATCAATAATAAAATGCTTATTTACTGGTTGATTTATTCATTCATTCATGAATATTCTTGTATTTATGTGTGAATTTCATAAATGTTTTTTTTGGAGAAGGGCATAATTCACATTAATATTAAAAAAAGTAAAAGATTCACAAACAAAAAGACGCACTTAAAACGCACTTACTGGTGGTCAGAAAAATATCAAAATAAAAGACGCACTTAAAACGCACTTATTAGTGGTAAAAAAAGAAACAAAATAAAAGACGCACTTTTCCCTTAAAAGATCCACTTAAAACGCACTCTGCTGTAAACGAAAACCTAAAAGATTCACTTTTAACGCACTTCTGTATAAAAAGCGCACTTATTGACAGAAAAAATACACTTAAACGCACTTCTGTTAGAAAAGACGCACTTATTCACACAAAAAACGCACTTCAGTTAACAAAAGACGCAGAAAAAATACACTTATTTAGAAAAGATACACTTATTACGCAGTTAAACATAAAAATACGCAGAAAAAATACTCTTTTTCAGAAAAACGCAGTAAAAATACACTTTTTAGTGCGTTTTAAGCGCGTTTTGGTAAGAAGTGTTGTTTTTTTTGAGAAGGGGTTCCTGAAAGTTATTCATGTTGTAGCCCTGTCTGATCTCATAAAAGGTACATTGTCCCATAAAACAACAAATATTTATGGTTAAGCATAGCCCTGATAACATACAGGAAAAAGGCCATGGACAAACACAGATAACATATTATGAGTTAATAGAACGGGGATAAAAATACTATACATTAAGAGGGAATTATCTGGAATTTATTTTTTCGAATGACATTTTCGAAACAAACTATTAAGCTCAGTGTTAATTTTTCAAAATTCGCTTTTTTTTTGCTGTTCTCCAAGGGAGATTACTGCGTAGGAGTTTTAGAAAGTTATAAATGATATTGTAATAGTACCGTGTAACCTTCATCTAATTGGGGGAAAGTTGGTATATAAAAACAATTTAAAAAAAAAATGATAATCAGGGCTATTATAATTTAAGGTTTCATTATCAATTAAAGTGTAATTTTTTTTAAAACACATTGAACTTCACATTTTTTCGTGCAACGTGGAAACTTAAATATCGAAAGCATTGTTCTGCAATTTATGAAATTGGTCCCTTAGTCAAATGGAGCAATGTCTTGAGTAATGTCAATTGGCCTTCTTTGTGTATGTTATATGTGATTCACGAAATCCTTATTTGGCCAAATTAATTGAGTTACTCTATCTCTTTATTATCTGCATTTAATTCCAGCCCCATTGAATAAAACAATCAACTTTTTAATCACATTTGTATAAATAGACAGTTAGAATTTTAGATCAGATATTTTAACTTTTGATGCAAACGAATGGCAAAATTGATATTGGAATATTCAGTAATTCTTACAATCGAATATTCAATCACTAAAATGAATCTTTTAGAAGTTGTGAATACAGGCCTTAAAACCTTTCTTTGACATAGCCAGTACCTGCGACAGACCCTATTTCCCCCAATTAGCCTCTCAGAAATTGCCCATTTTCCAAAAAAATCCCAACAAAAAGCAATTTATTTAGAACAAACAAAATACAAAATTGAATAATTTCAATTCTACTACATTCATATTTGTAAACAAAGCGAAAATAGATCGGCAAAGATCGTACATTTCCATGGTTAATGACGTCATATGCTAACCGAGGGACGAGCAGCATTGTTCTGGTATTGACCTTTACTAAATATAATTATGTAAACAAACAAACCAACTCCAGAACTAGTAAAGTAATCAAACAAACAAGGATTTTAACTCATCTATTGTACAACAATGCACAAACATTATATTGAAACACAGAATACATTTAATAGCACGTACATGTAACTAGCACATGTCATTCATATCATCACGGCGATTTGATGTATATTGAACAGCTGAATTGGTAGCCGAGGCACCAAATTTGGTGTGAAGGCCGATTCCTTAAATCCTTAATTGGCATGGTCATTTAAATTTACCGAAAATAATTTTAAGTTCTTTGATGTTACTTGTCTGATATCCAGTTATTGTAAAATTACCAGGACTGTTTCTTGTACCCGACAATATGCCCCTAATTGACATTTGATGCGTGTATAAGTGTTCACATTCACGCTGCTGGCACTATGGGCCAATCTTTGTAAAAACAAAAAAAACAAAACTTTATACACATCAAATATTTGAACATCGATTCTGACATTCGAATACCAAACATTCGATCAAATATTTGAATATTCCTTTGCAACCCTATTTTAAACAGTTCAAAAAAGTGAAATCCAGGCTCTGATCATTAGAAGATTATACGATTGTTATGATTGTATCCCCACAGATGACTTGTATACATAAACAACTCCGTTGGGAACAATCCTAAATCAGGGCACACTGTGGAAAATATGGGGACCATGGTTTGTGATTTATACAAGCTTCACATTTTACTAATCCACTGGGTGCAAAACCCAATTTAGACCAATTTGTATACCCCTTTTTGTCCATTCAAAAACCATGGTAGTAAATAGCCTGCTGGCTAAAACTGACCAAGTGTTGACAGTTCTGGCAGTATTTGGTAATGAGCTAATTTCCATTTCTGGCCATTTGCCTGTCTTTTATAGATTTATGGGTACTTTTCCTGACCATTCACTCAGAACTGCCAAACTTAATTCTTGTTTTAAGACAGCTGATTATTGTACAAAGAGCCCACCAAGCAGATGGGACTTTATGCCTGTCAGTTGTATTATTTTCACAGTCAATCAAGGGGCATAAGTTGACAATTATGAAAGCCACAGTTATAGGCCTTGTTAAACACTTTTATATTGTCACTAGTAACATGTGTACATAGCTTCATTTTTATACAGTTTTAGGGTGTTTTTCCCCACCATTTTCAGAATGTGCAATTTTCAAGAAATGTCTAAAAATGAGTAAGAATCATCTTTTAAAATATAGGCAGAAAAGAGAAAAGAATGTGATCAAGTTTGTCTCTTTAAGAAAGCACCAATTTATTGATGATTCTGAAAAGTTATCAGGGTCCTTTTTTATGAAATAAATAAAAATAAAATATGGAGACCCGAGACAAAAACATACACTTTTATTTCATAATAACAAAATACATCTCAAGATCACGAGAAGTATTTTGTTATAAAGAGCATTTTGCTTATCCATCAAGAATTTGGGAAACATGAATGAGACTGCCTCAAATTTATCTGAACAGCAAAGCTATGGTACAGTTCAGAGTTTTGTGGTCATATAATTTAAGCTGACAATTTATTTACATTATAGAACCAAATTTCTAAGCAAAAAATTACAACTGACTGTAACCCTTACTGTACACCAAAACCTTAACCGTAACGTCTCTAAATTTGGTTGCAGATTTGTTACCAAAGAACCCAAAAGATTGTCCAAATTCCATTTTGGTAGCCATCTGAGATACAGGTCTGCAGTCTAACATTTCAATTAGCCCTTAAAATCCTACTCCCCCACTATCCGACAGCTACTTATCTGCAATAAGCTTCTGCGTTGACCAAGATTGATCAGTGTGCTCTGAAAGCTTTCCCATGTCAACTGTGTAATTACTTCTTTGACAACTTTGAGCCTTCAGCAAACAGAGCTGCTTAATGTGGAAATAAGAATTTCTCGTTAAAGCATCAATGAACAGGTTTGTGCTACAGGTAATGCCTCCCATTGTTTTCAGTTCATGATACTCATTAAGGTTACACACCACCATTGTTATTCCCTATATAATTCAATGTAAAATTATAATTTTTAGACAACATTTAAAGGCATTTCGAGCCAATGCAGGCTATGATAACCACATATATTCTTAAAGTACAAGCTTTAAATTACCTTTTAAGCCAATAAAAAAGGGGGGTCAAGTTATTCCTAAGAAAAATCACTCCACTTGAAAAACAAACTCTAAAAATTGCACCGTCCGCCATGACAGATCTTCCAAAATGACCTTTCAACTATAGGGCAGCGGTTTATGCTTTAATCTCTACTCTAAATGATAAATCAAGCAAGAATAGATACTTATGGTATAAAAGTTTCAGGAATAATGATAGTTTTGATTTACAGTGTATTGAGCATGTGAAAACATGTCTATCAATCATAAAAACATTTTTTTTTTATTGAGAATTTTCCACACAACGGAAGTACATATGACGTAATGGTGACGTCATTCCTATAATGCTTTTGATGAAGTCTCCATTAACTGTGCAAACTGTTTCTGAAGCAAATCATTGTCTTTGAACTGAACTAAACATACAAATGATTAATGATCAAATATGAGACAAAGCATGTTCTGTTTTGGTCTTAAACAATACTTCTTTAATGTACATGTGTACATTTATTCCGAAGTGTTAAGATTCCAAAGTTTCCTTCATCCCTTACTTAACCAGCTTGTTTTCTAAAACTGCAGGACTGATGTTCCAAATGAATGTTAAAATGTTGACTGTACTGTTCCAAATAGGGATTTTAAGTGGAAAATAAAGCAAGTGAGCATGTAAAAAACACCGTATTATATCATGTATAGGACGCTAGCATAGATAGGACGCAGGCAAAAAAAAAATAGTTGAGAAAATGGGTAAAAACCCTTAATATATAAGATAGGACACAGCGGAAAAATATCCAAATCGGAGCCGAAAAATTGAGGTTGGTAAAGTATTTATAACATATATTGAAGTAAAAAACAAACAAAAAATTGTATATAAGGCATATTTCGATAACTGTCTTGTGTATTTCGATAATTATCGTCGTATTTCGGTAATTTAGCGTACCCAACAATGATATATGTCTTGACATTTTGAGAACATTCACGCATATTATAAGACTTATACATATGCCGTAATAGTCCCGACATGCCTTCTGAATGACAGTCAACCGTTGCAATTGCAGCAAAACTGATGATTGTTTTGATAAGGCTTGTTGCTGTGCGGATTAAAGCATGTCAGCATAATTAATGCGTGTCGGTAATTAGCCTTGCCAGCGAAAGGCACGTCGGGTAAAGTGCGAACAAACAACCATACGGTATTACCATCGCAATAGTTTCTATTGATGTTTTTCTAATGACAGACAGCGGGTGTTTTTCACACCTTCGCACATTTGAAAAGATTTGATAGTGACAATAATGCTACTTTGCGTTATGCACATTCCTTTATTAATTTTTTAAAACAGTAACATACAACAAAATGTTTTGTAAAATATCGAAACATTAAAATCATGAACAACGTTTAATTGATATTTACCTCCTTTCCCAATTTTCCATTGCTGTTATAACTCAATCCAGTTAAAGTGCTGACTCACATTAAGTTTTTGTGAGTAGCGTCCCTTTTGTAAAAAAGTAAACACTCGTGTTTGTTTTCAATTTATTTCTCAAAAAAAACATTTTAAAGTAAACATTCAATATATTTCTGCGTGTGTTAACTTGCGTGATTTTACCTATGTCAGTTGTTCTCTTCGGTGACACAGTACAGATACTTACTATTACCGCGTTCTTCACCGGTCCGATATTTTCGACCTAAAATGGACTTGGAAAAACCCCAGATGAAATTCTAATAGCATAGAAAGGATGCAGGCAATTTTTAAGACGAGAATTGGGGGTAAAAAAGTGCGTCCTATGCATGATATAATACGGCAGTTGTGACAGGTGGAACTAATGACAGACTGCATTCATACCATAATATCATATAGTTATATGAGGTAGAACACATATAGAAACCTCTACTACTGTAGTAGGAAAAGTCCATGTGAGTTGTAACTGGTAAAGAAATAATTTAATCCAGTTCAAGTTCAATGGATTGGACAAAATATAAACCTGCTGCAACATAAAACAATTATTGTAACATAAAGGACATTTATAACATTTAAGCATTATCAACTGCAGTAACAATGTATTGAACTATTCTAGAGGCCACATGTTGATAGATAAAACAACACATGTGGCTATATATGGTTGGAGTCATGCAGTTCCAAGAAAACTGTGAAAATGACAGCAATACAGTATCAAAAAGTGATACTATTTTATGGTTTCATATAACTGCCATAAGATAACCTGTTATCGTTCACAAATTGTTTCATGTTAACCATTTAATTTTTGTGATATTTTTCTAAGTATCTAGATAATATTCGTGTTATATTTTTGGTAAGATAAATATCAAGAGACTAAAAACAGGACTGCCATCTATTACCTTTTGTTAGCTGTACAACATTAACAGGTTATGTAGTTATGGTTTGTGAAATCCACTCATTAAGTAATATACTAACTGGTTAACCCAATAAGATTTGTGGTACTACTTAGCTATAAATGCATTCCAGATTCAGGCGCTAACAGGTTATCTAGTTATGGTTTGCGAATTCCACTTAATAATGCACTAGTCAATTGTAACCACAGTCCCCCAGGTCGAGGGGTATACCGGGGATAGCTGGATAAATGGGCCGTGTTTTTACATTTTTACCTTCCAGGTGGCCCCGCAGTGCCGGGTGAATGCGGTGGTTTTGTCTTCATGCAAAATATAGCAGGAAATGGGCCTTACATAGGGTCCCTGGGGTGCGGTGGGAATTGGCGGGGATTTTACCATCAGTTCGTCAGGACGGGGATTTTACCCGGGGTTGGCGGGAACGAAAGTCAAAGTCCCCGCTATTCTATGGGGGGGGGGGCGTGGTTACAATTGACTGGTGCATAAGTAACATACTAACTGGTTAACTTAATAAGATTCCTGTTACCACTTATCTATAAATATATTTAAACAACTGGTTATCTGCTTTAGATTTGCGAACTTCACTTAGTAAGTTCCCAGAGGAAGTTCATTGCTAATTGATATGCATGACATGTTCCCTCCCTTTTTTTGCAATTACTTTGCTACCATTTGTCAAATGTGGATCATACTATGTCTCAACTGGTTATAACTCAGTCACTATTCCAGTTGCTACCTGGAATCTGTTCTGGTCTAGTTCCTTGTGATGCTTCCTAATAATTTACAGCTTAGCATCATATCAACCATTTTCACTTGCATATGGCTTAGTTTTCTTGCATAAGATTATACTTATCATCGGCTTAATTCTACAAGCTGTGCTATGGACATGGTCAGTTTATATGCATAGTCTTATGTTAACTTCTTTTATGAATTATGGTAGAATCACATATGCGTTAATCACTTATTTTGCTTGGTTTGATATAAATTCATGTCTGTTTAAACTCACATATGGCTTAGTTTTCATGTGATGCTTTACCTGTTTCTGCCGTTTTCTTATGCTTTGTCATCGTAGCATATGGTCATAGCTTTTGTTTGACGTTCCCGCTCTACCTAAATTGCTTTGAAATAACCAAATCATTGCTTAACTCCGATGTACTGCATTGTTTTTTTCATTTCGTCTCAACGCTAGCGATTGTTTTCACTGTTTTGTGCAGCTCAATATTACATCTTTAATATATACCTAACTATTTTAGATGAAACCCACGAATAAGCATAAATGGGCGACATCGACTCTTACATGTGCATGCTGCTCCACAAGGACTAGCCGATAACAGTCCAGGACACTGCTCCTTCGGTGGCATCGCCTCTTCCAGGCCCGGATGACAAGCCCAGTCAAGCGAAAAAAGGGTGGTCGAGACAAACAACTGCTTCTTCAGCTTCGCCAATTCAAAGGACCTTCGTCCATATTACATGTAGTTTGCCTTAGACCAGTTTCGTTCAAACCTATCTTTGGTCAATATATAAAATATAAGTTGATACTAAGTCTTGAGCGCTTCATTCTTCTTCAGTAAACAGTCTACAAAACATTTATGAATCATACTTACCAAACGATTTTTACAACAACCAACATTATCATGATCTCTAAAAACTAAGATGCCATTTCTCAAATTTGTACCACACCATTCTGAGTCTGGCTAAATTTCTGTGACCGCCTATCTAAAACAACCATTAAAGCACACACTAGAAAATGGACTTCATCTTCTGTAACATGGCAATCAGAAAATTGATTAATGAAAGTCTATCACGCTCCAACTGGATTGGAAACTTTTTTTGTTCGTAATCAATTTAGTGTTATTTCCACTTTTGGGTTTGATAAAAGCCACAACGCTTAACAGGTCATGGTTATTTCTCAAAAGTTATGAAAGGACTAATTTTTGCATTGTGAACTGGAATGTCTTCTAGTTTTATGGCTGCTCATAAAATGGCTGTACAAAATAATGCTTGATTTATTAGACATCACAATTAATTTAGGGAGAAAGTGGAGATAAGTGATTTTGTTGTTCTACATGATTATACTGCTCCTGTTGCAGAAAGAGTCTGGGCTTGGACTAGGGGTGGTCCAGTCATTATAAAATCTCATGATAGTAATTTTGGACAAATAAAGGTCTATTTTCTGAGTGCCTTTCTCATTGGATCTGTCATAATAAACTATCCTGCCTTACCCTAATCCTACCCCTAACCCGAAGAACTCTTATAAACATGAACACCATATTACTTACACACAAAATAAATTTGTCCATCCTTTTTCATCATTGTTATGAGTTGGATTAAATAGCTAATCCTTTCAACAAAATGTCATATAACATCTCTCAAACCACAAATTATCAATAAAAAATTATATCCACTATTGGACTCTTTAAATACATTCAGTATCAAATATCAGAATGTAAATACATGCACTCTGGACTCATTGTTTTATTTGATAAATCTGAACTTTAAGGTCAGGCTTTTTTAAAATAAATATCACTGTAAAATATTGCATTGTTGGCACTGAAATAAATGTACATGCTGCTACTGTCATAAATGTTGATGTATGCACTGTAATAAATGTAGATGTTTGCACTGAAAGAAATGTAGATGATGGCACTGAAATAAATGTAGTTGTTAGCACTGTTGATGCTGGTACTGTAATGAATGTAGATGTTTGCACTGAAATAAATGTAGTTTTTGGCACTGTGATTAATGTAGATGTTGGCACTGTGATAAATGTACATGCTGCTACTGTCATAAATGTAGATGTTGGCACTGAAATAAATGTACATGTTGGCACTGAAATAAATGTAGATGTTAACACTGTTGATGCTGGTATTGTAATGAATGTAGATGTTGGCACTGAAATAAATGTAGTTTTTGGCACTGTGATTAATGTAGATGTTGGCACTGTGATAAATGTACATGCTGCTACTGTCATAAATGTAGATGTTGGCACTGTAATAAATGTAGATGTTGGCACTGAAATAAATGTAGTTTTTGGCACTGTGATTAATGTAGATGTTGGCACTGTGATAAATGTACATGCTGCTACTGTCATAAATGTAGATGTTGGCATTGAAATAAATGTAAATGTTGGATTTAAATAAATGTAGTTTTTTGGCACTGCGATTAATGTAGATGTTGGCACTGTGATAAATGTACATGCTGCAACTGTCATAAATGTAGATGTTGGCACTGAAATAAATGTAGATGTTGGCACTGAAATAAATGTAGATGTTGGCACTGAAATAAATATAGATGTTGGCACTGTGATAAATGTACATGCTGCTACTGTCATAAATGTAGATGTTGGCACTGAATAAAATGTAGATGTTGGCATTGAAATAAATGTAGATGTTGGCACTGAAATAAATGTAGATGTTGGCACTGTGATTAATGTTGAAGTATGCACTGTAATAAATGTAGATGTTGGCACTGGAATAAATGTTGATGTAAGCACTGTAGTTAATGTAGATGTTGGTCCTGTGACTAATATAGATGTTTGTAGAGTAATAAATGAAGATGTTGGCCCTGTGATTAATGTAGATGTTGGTACTGTAGTAAATGTAGATGTTGGCACTGAAATAAATGTACATGTTGCTATTGAAATAAATGTAGATGTTGGCATTGAAATAAAAGTAGATGTTGGCACTGTGATTAATGTAGATGTTGGTACTGAAATAAATGTACATCCTGCTACTGAAATAAATGTAGATGTTGGCATTAAAATAAAAGTAGATGTTTGCACTGTGATTAATGTAGATGTTGGTGCTGAAATAAATGTAGATGTTGGCATTGCAATAACTGTAGATGTTTGAACTGTGATTAAAGTAGATGTTAGTACTGTAATAAATGTAGAAGTTGGCTTTATAAACATGTAGATGTAAGCACTGTTATAAATATTGATGTAGGCCAGGTCTTATTCTGTCAATTTTTGGAAAAAGACAAATAGGGGAAGTTTGCAACATAAAATGTACAAATTTTGGGAGGATTGTTTAGGCTTTTTTTGTAAATCTTGGATAAAGTACTTGCACAATTTGAGATTTTTAAAGCTGAGTAATAATTTGCAATATTGCGAATAAAAACAATCAACAGAATCATCATTATGAGCATTATTTCTCTGTGAAATCAGTGTATATAACCATGATAATCACCCAAAAGTGCTGATAAATGTAATTATATTTGGTAATGAAAATTTGTTCAAAAGACACTGTATAGGGGCAAAGTGGCTTTTCATGGCAGTAATTTTATCTCATTTTTGATTTTTTCTTGAAATTTGGAAAAAATATACATATTTGGCATTGGAAATGGGTCTGATATTCTGACCGGTGGGATGGGCAGGAAAAGGCCAGTAGGCACTGTAATAAATGTAAATGTTGGCACTATAATTAATGTTGATGCTTGTACTGTATTGAATGAAGATGCTGGCCTTCTAATAAATGTAGATAACGATACTGTAATGAATCTAGATGTTGACACTATAATAAATGTAGATGTTGGTATTGTAATAAATGTTAGCACTGTAATAAATGTAAATGTTGGTATTGTAATAAATGTAGATGCTGGTACTGTAGTTCAGACATTTGCACTGTAATACATGAAGATCCAGGCACTGTTATGAGTGTAGATGTTTGCACTGTAATACATGTAGTTGGTGGCACTGTTACCAGTGTAGATGTTTGCACTATAATAGATGTAGTTGGTAGCACTAATACCAGTGTAGATGTTTGCACTGTAATACATGTAGATCCTGGCACTGTTACGAGTGTAGATATTTTCGCTGTAATAGATGTAGTTGGTGGCACTGTAATGAGTGTAGATGTTTGCATTATAATACATGCAGTTGGTGGCACTGTAATGAGTGTAGATGTTTGAACTGTAATACATGTAGTTGGTGGCACTGTAATGAGTGTAGATGTTTGAACTGTAATACATGTAGTTGGTGGCACTGTAATGAGTGGAGATGATTGCACTGTAATACATGTAGATCCTGGCACTGTAAGAGTGTAGATGTTTGCATTATAATACATGTAGTTGGTGGCACTGTAATGAGTGTAGATGTTTGCACTGTAATACATGTAGTTGGTGGCACTGTAATGAGTGTAGATGTTTGCACTATAATACATGTAGTTGGTGGCACTGTAATGAGTGTAGATGTTTGCACTATAATACATGTAGTTGGTGGCACTGTAATGAGTGTAGATGTTGGCACTGTAATACATGTAGTTGGCGGCACTGTAATGAGTGTAAATGTTGGCACTGTAATACATGTAGTTGGTGGCACTGTAATGAGTGTAGATGTTTGCACTGTAATACATGTAGTTGGTGGCACTGTAATGAGTGTAGATGTTTGCACTGTAATACATGTAAATCCTGGCACTGTAATAAGTGTAGATGTTTGCACTATAATACATGTAGTTGGTGGCACTGTAATGAGTGTAGATGTTTGCACTGTAATACATGTAGTTGGTGGCACTGTAATGAGTGTAGATGTTTGCACTATAATACATGTAGTTGGTGGCACTGTAATGAGTGTAGATGTTTGCACTGTAATACATGTAGTTGGCGGCACTGTAATGAGTGTAAATGTTGGCACTGTAATACATGTAGTTGGCGGCACTGTAATGAGTGTAGATGTTTGCACTGTAATACATGTAGTTGATGGCATTGTAATGAGTATAGATGTTTGCACTGTAATACATGTAGTTGGTGGCACTGTAATGAGTATAGATGTTTGCACTGTAATACATGTAGTTGGTGGCACTGTAATGAGTGTAGATGTTTGCACTGTAATACATGTAGTTGGTGGCACTGTAATGAGTGTAGATGTTGGCACTGTAATACATGTAGTTGATGGCATTGTAATGAGTGTAGATGTTTGCACTGTAATACATGTAACTGATGGCATTGTAATGAGTATAGATATTTGCACTGTAATACATGTAGTTGGTGGCACTGTAATGAGTGTAGATATTTGCACTGTAATACATGTAGTTGGTGGCACTGTAATGAGTGTAGATGTTGGCACTGTAATACATGTAGTTGGTGGCACTGTAATGAGTGTAGATGTTGGCACTGTAATACATGTAGTTGATGGCACTGTAATGAGTGTAGATGTTGACACTGTAATACATGTAGTTGGTGGCATTGTAATGAATGTAGATGTTTGCACTGTTATACATGTAGTTGGTGGCACTGTAATGAGTGTAGATATTTGCACTATAATACATGTAGTTGGTGGCATTGTAATGAGTGTAGATGTTTTCGCTGTAATATATGAAGTTGGTGGCACTGTAATGAGTGTAGATGTTTGCACTGTAATACATGTAGTTGATGGCACTGTAATGAGTGTAGATGTTTGCACTCTAAAACATGTAGTTGGTGGCACTGTAATGAGTGTAGATTTTTGCACTGTAATACATGAAGTTGGTGGCACTGTAATGAGTGTAGATGTTGGCACTGTAATACATGTAGTTGATGGCATTGTAACAAGTGTAGATATTTGCACTATAATACATGTAGTTGGTGGCACTGTAATGTGTGTAGATATTTGCACTATAATACATGTAGTTGGTGGCATTGTAATTAGTGTAGATGTTTTCGCTGTAATAAATGTAGTTGGTGGCACTGTTATGAGTGTAGATGTTTACACTGTAATACATGTAGTTGGTGGCACTGTAATAAGTGTAGAAGTTTGCACTGTAATACATGTAGTTGGTGGCACTGTAATGAATGTAGATGTTTGCATTATAATACATGTAGTTGGTGGCACTGTAAAGAGTGTAGATGTTGGCACTGTAATACAGGTAGTTGATGGCACTGTAATGAGTGTAGATGTTTGCACTGTAATACATGTAGTTGGTGGCACTGTAATGAGTGTAGATGTTTGCACTATATTACATGAAGTTGGTGGCACTGTAACGAGTGTAGATGTTGGCACTGTAATACATGTAGTTGATGGCATTGTAATGAGTGGAGATGTTTGCACTGTAATACATGTAGTTGGTGGCATTGTAATGAGTGTAGATGGTTTTACTGTAACACATGTAGTTGGTGGCACTGCAATGAGTGTTGATGTTGGCACTGTAATACATGTAGTTGATGGCTTTGTAATGAGTGTAGATGTTTGCACTGTAATACGTGTAGATCCTGGCACTGTAAGAGTGTAGATGTTTGCATTATAATACATGTAGTTGGTGGCACTGTAATGAGTGTAGATGTTTGCACTGTTATACATGTAGTTGGTGGCACTGTAATGAGTGTAGATGTTTGCACTGTAATACATGTAGTTGATGGCATTGTAATCAGTGTAGATGTTGGCACTGTAATACATGTAGTTGGTGGCACTGTTACCAGTGTAGATGTTTGCACTGTAATACATGTAGTTGATGGCATTGTAATCAGTGTAGATGTTGGCACTGTAATACATGTAGTTGGTGGCATTGTAATCAGTGTAGATGTTTGCACTGTAATACATGTAGATCATGGCATTGTAATGAGTGTAGATGTTGGCATTGTAATACATGTAGTTGTTGGCATTGTAATGAGTGTAGATCTTTGCAGTGTAAAACATGTAGTTGGTGGCACTGTAATGAGTGTAGATGTTTGCACTGTAATACATGTAGTCTGTGGCATTGTTATGAGTGTAGATGTTTGCACTGTAATACATGTAGATCCTGGCACTGTAATGAGTGTAGATGTTTGCACTGTAATACATGTAGTTGGTGGCACTGTAATGAGTGTAGATGTTTGCACTATAATACATGTAGTTGGTGGCACGGTAATGAGTGTAGATGTTTGCACTGTAATACATGTAGTTGGTGGCATTGTAATGAGTGTAGATGTTGGCACTGTAATACATGTAGTTGATGGCACTGTAATGAGTGTAGATGTTTGCACTGCAATACATGTAGTTGATGGCATTGTAATGAGTGTAGATGTTGGCACTGTAATACATGTAGTTGATGGCATTGTAATGAGTATAGATGTTTGCACTGTAATACATGTAGTTGGTGGCACTGTAATGAGTGTAGATGTTTGCACTGCAATACATGTAGTTGATGGCATTGTAATGAGTGTAGATGTTTGCACTGTAATACATGTAGTTGATGGCATTGTAATGAGTATAGATGTTTGCACTGTAATACATGTAGTTGGTGGCACTGTAATGAGTGTAGATGTTTGCACTGTAATACATGTAGTTGGTGGCACTGTTATGAGTGTAGATGTTGGCACTGTAATACATGTAGTTGATGGCACTGTTATGAGTGTAGATGTTGGCACTGTAATACATGTAGTTGATGGCACTGTAATGAGTGTAGATGTTGGCACTGTAATACATGTAGTTGATGGCACTGTAACGAGTGTAGATGTTTGCACTGTAATACATGTAGTTGATGGCATTGTAATGAGTGTATATGTTTGCACTGTAATACATGTAGTTGATGGCATTGTAATGAGTGTAGATGTTTGCACTGTAATACATGTAGTTGGTGGTACTGTAACGAGTGTAGATGTTGGCACTGTAATACATGTAGTTGATGGCATTGTAATGAGTGTAGATGTTTGCACTGTAATTCATGTAGTTGGTGGCACTGTAATGAGTGTAGATGTTTGCACTGTAATACATGTAGTTGATGGCATTGTAATCAGTGTAGATGTTGGCACTGTAATACATGTAGTTGGTGGCACTGTTACCAGTGTAGATGTTTGCACTGTAATACATGTAGTTGATGGCATTGTAATCAGTGTAGATGTTGGCACTGTAATACATGTAGTTGGTGGTACTGTAACGAGTGTAGATGTTGGCACTGTAATACATGTAGTTGATGGCATTGTAATGAGTGTAGATGTTTGCACTGTAATTCATGTAGTTGGTGGCACTGTAATGAGTGTAGATGTTTGCACTGTAATACATGTAGTTGATGGCATTGTAATCAGTGTAGATGTTGGCACTGTAATACATGTAGTTGGTGGCACTGTTACCAGTGTAGATGTTTGCACTGTAATACATGTAGTTGATGGCATTGTAATCAGTGTAGATGTTGGCACTGTAATACATGTAGTTGGTGGCATTGTAATCAGTGTAGATGTTTGCACTGTAATACATGTAGATCATGGCATTGTAATGAGTGTAGATGTTGGCATTGTAATACATGTAGTTGTTGGCATTGTAATGAGTGTAGATCTTTGCACTGTAAAACATGTAGTTGGTGGCACTGTAATGAGTGTAGATGTTTGCACTGTAATACATGTAGTCTGTGGCATTGTTATGAGTGTAGATGTTTGCACTGTAATACATGTAGATCCTGGCACTGTAATGAGTGTAGATGTTTGCACTGTAATACATGTAGTTGGTGGCACTGTAATGAGTGTAGATGTTTGCACTATAATACATGTAGTTGGTGGCACGGTAATGAGTGTAGATGTTTGCACTGTAATACATGTAGTTGGTGGCATTGTAATGAGTGTAGATGTTGGCACTGTAATACATGTAGTTGATGGCACTGTAATGAGTGTAGATGTTTGCACTGCAATACATGTAGTTGATGGCATTGTAATGAGTGTAGATGTTTGCACTGTAATACATGTAGTTGATGGCATTGTAATGAGTATAGATGTTTGCACTGTAATACATGTAGTTGGTGGCACTGTAATGAGTGTAGATGTTTGCACTGCAATACATGTAGTTGATGGCATTGTAATGAGTGTAGATGTTTGCACTGTAATACATGTAGTTGATGGCATTGTAATGAGTATAGATGTTTGCACTGTAATACATGTAGTTGGTGGCACTGTAATGAGTGTAGATGTTTGCACTGTAATACATGTAGTTGGTGGCACTGTTATGAGTGTAGATGTTGGCACTGTAATACATGTAGTTGATGGCACTGTTATGAGTGTAGATGTTGGCACTGTAATACATGTAGTTGATGGCACTGTAATGAGTGTAGATGTTGGCACTGTAATACATGTAGTTGATGGCACTGTAACGAGTGTAGATGTTTGCACTGTAATACATGTAGTTGATGGCATTGTAATGAGTGTATATGTTTGCACTGTAATACATGTAGTTGATGGCATTGTAATGAGTGTAGATGTTTGCACTGTAATACATGTAGTTGGTGGTACTGTAACGAGTGTAGATGTTGGCACTGTAATACATGTAGTTGATGGCATTGTAATGAGTGTAGATGTTTGCACTGTTATACATGTTGTTGGCGGCATTGTAATGAGTGTAGATGTTGGCACTGTAATAATGTAGTTGATGACACTGTAATGAGTGTAGATGTTGGCACTGTAATACATGTAGTTGATGGCATTGTAATGAGTGTAGATGTTGGCACTGTAATACATGTAGTTGATGGCATTGTAATGAGTGTAGATGTTGGCACTGTTATACATGTAGTTGGTGGCACTGTAACGAGTGTAGATGTTTGTACAGTTATAAGTTGCTATTGGCAATTTTATGCAGATGTTGGCATTTGTATTCCAATAGTTCATATTTATTTTTGGGTCACAACCAAATTTTTTTTTTGTACTCCTAGCTGTACACTAGAAATTATTTTGTTTGTTTAAAAAACAAACATTCAAACTGATATACCTCTGTTATACAATACAACCGCATGTGGTCCTGATATTGTGGCAAGATTTTTGCAACTGTTATTATTTGAACAATCTTGCTATATATCTATAGCATGTAATCAGAATCCAAATTTCTAATTTTAAAATTAATCATGTTCTCCAACTTTTATTAATGACCTCTTTTATTGTTAAACATGAAAACTGCATTGTCAAAAATATAACATGACAGTTAGTTTCACGATGAAGAATGCGTGTGCATAATACATTAGGTATAAACTTAATGTATTTTATATGAAGACCTTGTGAGCTGCTGACAAAACAAGCTAAAAAAATATGACATATAAAGTTTATTAGTAAATGCTCTTTCATAAAATAAAATGTGTTAAAAAGTCTAAATTCCTTCTCTATTTTAATTATACCTTGGCCATTGAAAATTTAAAAGTTCTTGCTCATGTTTTTGTAAAACACACTTTTTTGTATAAAGTGTGGCAACTCATTTGGAGTATAAAAACTAAGATACCAAAAGCTGGAACCCTTAAGCAAATGTTGATATTTGCTCAACTATCATCTATGAAGACCACAATTTTCATTAGCGTTAAAAACACTAATAATCACTAGATTACAGTTTTGTTGTTGCGTGATTGGTTGATTGACATTAATCATGCCATGTTAACAATTTATTGTTAAGATGTCAAAATATCCAACACTTTTGTAAAAGTCTCACAGGCCTAGTGGTAAAGGCACTGGTTCTCTAACTTTTTCCGGAGTTCTAAAACCAAAATACTTTTTTTATACTATAAATGTATCTTTTTCTGCATCTTCGATATCATTATGTAAAAAGGGTGAAAAATAATTTATGGTCCAAAATATGAAAATCAGATTAATGATGCAATTAGTAACCGTTTTTGTCATTTATAATTGACATGCAAGCCTTAATTACCCTTATTGTTCTTTTTAGTGGATATGCAAGCCTTAATTACTGTTGTTGTCATTTAAAATGGGCATAAAGAGGGTCTTTCCTGGGCATTTTCACAGATTCTACACCCTCATTACACAAATGCCATAAAATCCCCAGAATTTAAAGAAGAAGAATTTTTTTTTTACAACAGGCAATATTAGGACAAAGTAAAACCACAGTCTTTGAGTGAAACTGAATGTGAACAACCAACTCCACATGGGAGAAAATGACATCATGAATTACAATGAATATCTTTTAATATTTTTTTTGATAAATGCCAAACAAAACAAGTATGAAAGAAATTAAATAAAATTATAATATTTATTCCATTCATATTTGCCTGAAAGTCATCACCAGGAATCTTATTACGTTAACCAGTTAGTATGTTACTTATTAAGTGGAATTTGCAAACGATAACTTAGTTAACCTGTTAGTGTTGCACAGTTAAAAAAATTAAATGGTTAACACGAAACAATTCGCGAACATTAACCTGTTATCTTACGGCAGTTATATGCCACCATATAATACTTTTATTCAATCTAAAGTAAAGCTATTAGTGTAATTTCTGTAAAGCACTTAATGAATTATTAAAAATTAGGGAACAAATGAATGATGGGTATACTTCAGGCCATTTACTAAGGCCAAAAAAAAAAATACCTGTGTTTCCGGTAACATGGCGAAAAAAAAAGGGTCGGTCGGGATTTTTTTTTTTTTTTTTTTTACAGTTTTCATATCATGCAATTTTCTGTTGCATCAGATTAATCATGTTATATCTTAGCGTTTCATAATTTACAAAAAGTCAGAGAAAAACAGCATTGTTTAATGTCTGTAATCATTTCCTTACCTTCGACTACGGAACCGTATTTTCCTGCCAATTTTGCCCATGAAATCTAGTGTTTTTTTGTATACAATACTCGTTTATAAGTCGCGATCAGTTTTTAGAATTTGTGATGATGTTCAAGCAGAATTCTAAATTTGTTAATTTGCTTGAGGAAAATCGCTGATTTTCTTGTCAACCGTGAGCTCCTTAAACTAGGCCTTTAAGACTTAGTGGAGGTAGGTTAATAATAGAACAAGTAAACACGGATATGGATTTTTTTTATTTGGATTTCAGGTGATGGGACTTAAATAAGGCGAAATAAATAACCATTGATAAATACGAATAAATCAATGTAATGATTAATGAAATGTGTATTGGAACCTGGCAGTAAGCCTGCATGAATTCACAAAGCGTATTTAGAAGCCTACATGATATACGCAAAGCCTAATCGTAAAAAAGTAAGTTTTATTTTGGACATGGATGAATAACACCGCAAACTATAATCCTAAATATTTTCATTATAAAGACAGCAAAATATGTTTCCTGTGATCAAACACGTGTTTTGACCGTAAACATGCGTTTGCCAATTTGAAGACATCGGACAGGGTTCGCCGCCCTCCGCCATTTTGTTTCAGTTGACAAAGCGTCTCGGTAATACATAATCAGGAATGAAAGTTTATTCTCCAGGGACAAAGAAAGACAAACAACGAATATTATGATGACAAATTAATTTTTTTTTAATAAAAATGACGATAGTACCGTAAATGACTGGTTATAAGACGATAGGGGGTATTAGACGCAGGGAAAAAATTCTGTGAAAACTCGGAGAAAAAAACTTTTAATCTATGTTTTTGGTTAAAAGACACATAGAAAAAATGTCAAATCGTCTGGCATTTTTTGCCACCTTGTTTGTTGACAGTGTTGACAGTGACAATTTTTTTTTTTTCGTGAAAATGGCGATGGTTATCTTTAAAACCATACAATGATAACACAAAGCAAAATAGGTTTCATTTTTATTCGCGTCATGTTATATAAAACATAACAGATTATTTAAAATAAATACATTATTCAACCAGCACATAAACAAACTGCACAAAGAAAGACACAAATCACACAAATTGTCATTCGCTTATCCTTAAATCGCTTTCCTCAAAGCCCTCAAATTCCTTGTCGTCGTCGTCGCTCGCTCCATTTCATCCTGGGTCATGTCTTTGGTCGTCTTGTCGGTGTAAAAAAGTACCTAGTTTGACAGTTTGTTGTTGGATGGCACTAAAAAGTACCTTTTATGACAATTTGTAAGATTCTTTCTGTCGAGAATGATAAGTTAAGCTATGCAAAGACCTTATATTGTACGGGTTTGTTCTCAAAATGTCAACACCTACAGAAAAGAATAAAGAACGTGACAAAGTGCAAAAAAACAAGACCATTTTGTAGTATTGGTATGTTAAACTGGTTAAAGGCAGTCAAGTTTTTCACACCTTATCGTACAACTGACAAAAAATATTTTGACAGTGCCCAACTTTGCTTTCTTATATGCAAGTTTAATTATTATTGTTCAATTCAATTTATAATTCAAAATAATATCGAAAAATATTTTTGTTAAAATTATAAACGTCTTACGATATACCGTATACCGATCTTCAACTGCCGTTTTAACCCGTAAATAATCGATCGATATGACGCGAGTAACTTCCCTTTCTACATAAATGTAAACAAACTCTCGGCTTGAATTCGACCTCAGAAAAAAAGTTCAAAAAATTGTTACTGGATATTATACATAGGCATTTTTTTACATCGAAATCTGAGGGAAAAACATGCGTCTAATACCCAGTCATTTATGGTATTTAAAAAATTAAAAAAAAATTTTTTTTGCTTTTATTTAAAAAAAAAGATTAGGGTCGGCGAGGGAAAAATAGGGTCGGTCGGATTACCGGAAACACAGGTATTATTTTTTTTTGCCTAATGATGGTTCCTTGAATGCCATGGATTTTGCCACACAGAAATAGTAAATAACCGAAAATTGATGCATCATTAATTTGTAGTATTTTTAGCTCCATTCTCCCACCCAATTAAAAAAGCATTGTCACCACATTATCTTATCATATTTTTACTCTCACACTGCTTTCCAATTTGGCAACAATTTATGCAAAACAGCCAGGCCATCATGTGCAAATATCAATAAGTTTGAAGCAAACACCGCCTAAGTCTGCCTTAAAGAATAATCGTTATTGAATCTCATATTTCACTGACAGGAAGGATATGGCAGAATACATTTTTTCTTGTCTCAATTCTTGCAACCAAAAAATCTGCATGTGACGAAAGCTGTCAATGTTATTTGTACTGAAGAGAAACCTTGTAACCACGCTCAATAATATATATTAAGTGAAAATATACTCATAGTTAATAGACAAATAAAGTGGTCGAATAAGCATAATGTACTTATCGAGAACCAGCTCAGTTTTTAGAAAAATAGAAATTGACTTTGATTGCATATTTGTATTACATGCATTAATGACACAAATAAGAATAAATACGTTGCATTATAAGACCGGGAGAAATTATTTCACCAGATTGATAGGGTTTTATTGTGATGAAAACTATTGTCCTCGAATGTTGGCACAAAATCATACAAGAGCGGTCACAGACAGCTATATCCCCCACCTCATGGGGACATTTTCTGTAATGAAAGCCAACCAATGATAAGGGTAGTTTCTCAGGAACATAAGAAATGCGTAAAATTAAGAAAGGGCAATAACTCTTTCAAATTGCAAAAGCCTGACAATATGCGCTGTGTCACTATATAGTCATAAATGTAAGGAGTTGCGAAGAAACCAATTTTAAATGTAAAATAAAGAAAGGGCAATAACTCTTTCAAAAATGGTCAAACATTCCATTCATAAATAATATGTCTCCTATCAGATAATAAAAACATAGGAGAAAAACCGAGTGACCTGGCCTGCAACATTTTGTGTCTCTCCTTTATAACGACATACTAAATGATTAGAAGTTGATGATTTTAAAAATAATCTCATTATTGTTTGCTGATGACAGGCAGTAGTTTTTCCATAATGTAAGCCAATACTAAGTGTAACTGTAACACCTGGGGAATGTGTCCTAATGTTAATAAAACAAAAGTAATGATTTTCCAAAATGGTAGTCATACTTCATATGACTTTTACATATAAAACTCAAAGATTGATGTAATTTTTTCTCTAAAATATTTAGTGTGCATCTGTTTAAAAATGGAAACTGGCATCGCACTCAGTAAAGAGTTGCTCAACATGCATTGTTCTCACATAATAACCTTTTTTGCTGTTTACAATAATCCAGACCTGCAGATCAGTCATATGGAATTGAATAGTTTGACTCCCTTGAACTAGCAACACTAAATTATGGGGCAGAAGTATGGGGCTACCATAAAGGACCTGATGTCAAAATTATACTCTCTAAATTTTGTCGGAAAGTATTAAGTATGAAACATTCTACTAATCTTGCAGCTTTCTATGGTAAACTTGGTAGAATACTTATGTCAGTACACAGAAAACTATTAATAGTTAATTAGTGGATCAAACTAATCACATTAATGAGAATTCTTAAATACATAAAATCTATATTATGCTCAAACTGACACTGAAAACAAACATTACTAATTTTAAGGGCTATGACAGTTAAACAAATGCTTAATAAAAACGGGCTTGGCTAATTTTGGGATAAACAGCTTTATTTGCTAAATTATATTAACAGAGTATACAAGGTAATTATCATCAAATTCATGGATTGATAAGTTTTGTTGCCTTAAAATGTTTGACAATGTAAACTACATTGAGCATAGAAAACTACCTTCATGTTTTAAAAAAAGATTCAGAACAGCTATGTCTGAATTAAGGACATCTTCACATGACCTACTGATTGAATATCATGGCTGATACACAAAAACATTGCAGCATCAATGATTATGTTACAATAGTAATCAAAGATAGTGAATATAATTTTTTATTGATATGTCCAAAATATTAAGACTTAAGAACCAAATATTAAAAAAAACATAAATACATGTTACCAACATTGGCCTTTTTAAAGAGCTTAATCGATGTAAGAAGGCAATAAACATTCTCATAACGAGAAGAGCAGACTGAGAACCTGCTGCAGACCTTAAGAACTGTGTAGAAATGTGTTGCAGTCCTTTATGGGCTGTTTATCTAAGTGGACCTTATGGACTGTTTGTCTCAGTTGACCAGGGCTATAATGATTTAAGGAGATAGCAACCATATCCCCCTGTGTGGGCTGTTAAGCTCAGTTGACCAAGGGCTATAATGATTTAAGGAGAAAGCAACCATATCCCCCTGTGTGGGCTGTTTATCTTCGTTGACCAAGGGCTATAATGTTTTAAGGAGATAGCAACCATATCCCCCTGTGTGGGCTGTTTTAATCTCAGTTGACCAAGGGCTATAATGTTTTAAGGAGATAGCATCCATATCCCCCTGTGTGGGCTGTTTATCTCAGTTGACCAAGGGCTATCTATAATGTTTTAAGGAGATAGCAACCATATCCCCCTGTGTGGGCTGTTAAGCTCAGTTGACCAAGGGCTATAATGATTTAAGGAGAAAGCAACCATATCCCCCTGTGTGGGCTGTTTATCTTAGTTGACCAAGGGCTATAATGTTTTAAGGAGATAGAAACCATATCCCCCTGTGTGGGCTGTTTTAATCTCAGTTGACCAAGGGATATAATGTTTTAAGGAGATAGCATCCATATCCCCCTGTGTGGGCTGTTTATCTCAGTTGACCAAGGGCTATCTATAATGTTTTAAGGAGATAGCAACCATATCCCCCTGTGTGGGCTGTTTATCTCAGTTGACCAAGGGCTATAATGTTTTAAGGAGATAGCAATCATATCCCCCTGTGTGGGCTGTTTAGCTCAGTTGACCAAGGGCTATAATGTTTTCAGGAGATAGCAACCAAATCCCCCTGTGTGGGCTGTTTAGCTCAGTTGACCAAGGGCTATAATAATTTAAGGAGATAGCAACCATATCCCCCTGTGTGGGCTGTTTATCTCAGTTGACCAAGGGCTATAATGTTTTAAGGAGATAGCAACCATATCCCCCTGTGTGGGCTGTTTAGCTCAGTTGACCAAGGGCTATAATGTTTTAAGGAGATAGCAACCATATTCCACTGTGTGGGCTGTTTAGCTCAGTTGACCAAGGGCTATAATAATTTAAGGAGATAGCAACCATATCCCCCTGTATGGGCTGTTTAGCTCAGTTGACCAAGGGCTATCTATAATGTTTTAAGGAGATAGCAACCTTACCCCCCTGTGTGGGCTGTTTATCTCAGTTGACCAAGGGCTCTAATATTTTAAGGAGATAGCAACCATTTCCCCCTGTGTGGGCTGTTTAGCTCAGTTGACCAAGGGCTATAATGTTTTAAGGAGATAGCAACCATATCCCCCTGTGTGGCCTGTTTAGCTCAGTTGACCAAGGGCTATCTATAATGTTTTAAGGAGATAGCAACCATATCCCCCTGTGTGGGCTGTTTAGCTCAGTTGACCAAGGGCTATAATGTTTTAAGGAGATAGCAACCATATCCCCCTGTGTGGGCTGTTTAGCTCAGTTGACCAAGGGCTATAATGTTATAAGGAGATAGCAACCATATCCCCCTGTGTGGGCTGTTTAGCTCAGTTGACCAAGGGCTATAATGATTTAAGGAGATAGCATCCATATCCCCCTGTGTGGGCTGTTTATATCAGTCCAAGGGCTATAATGATTTAAGGAGATAGCAACCATATCCCCCTGTGTGGACTGTTTATCTCAGTTGACCAAGGGCTATAATGTTTTAAGGAGATAGCAACCATATCCCCCTGTGTGGGCTGTTTAGCTCAGTTGACCAAGGGCTATAATGATTTAAGGAGATAGCAACCATATCCCACTGTGTGGGCTGTTTATCTCAGTTGACCAAGGGCTATAATGATTTAAGGAGATAGCAACCATATCCCACTGTGTGGGCTGTTTATCTCAGTTGACCAAGGGCTATAATGTTTTAAGGAGATAGCAACCATACCCCCCTGTGTGGGCTGTTTAGCTCAGTTGACCAAGGGCTATAATGTTTTAAGGAGAAAGCAACCAAATCCCCCTGTGTGGGCTGTATAGCTCAGTTGACCAAGGGCTATAATGATTTAAGGAGATAGCAACCATATCCCCCTCTGTGGGCTGTTTAGCTCAGTTGACCAAGGGCTATCTATAATGTTTTAAGGAGATAGCAACCATATCCCCCTGTGTGGGCTGTTTATCTCAGTTGACCAAGGGCTATCTATAATGTTCTAAGGAGATAGCAACCATATCCCCCTGTGTGAGCTGCTTATCTCAGTCCAAGGGCTATAATGATTTAAGGAGATAGCAACCATATCCCACTGTGTGGGCTGTTTATCTCAGTTGACCAAGGGCTATAATGATTTAAGGAGATAGCAACCATATCCCCCTCTGTGGGCTGTTTAGCTCAGTTGACCAAGGGCTATCTATAATGTTTTAAGGAGATAGCAACCTTATCCCCCTGTGTGGGCTGTTTATCTCAGTTGACCAAGGGCTCTAATGATTTAAGGAGATAGCATCTATATCCCCCTGTGTGGGCTGTTTAGCTCAGTTGACCAAGGGCTATAATGTTTTAAGGAGATAGCAATCATATCCCCCTGTGTGGGCTGTTTATCTCAGTTGACCAAGGGCTATAATGTTTTAAGGAGATAGCAACCATATCGCCTTGTGTGGGCTGTTTATCTCAGTTGACCAAGGGCTACCTATAATGTTTTAAGGAGATAGCATCCATATCCCCCTGTGTGGGCTCAGTGTTTATCTCAGTTGACCAAGGGCTATAATGTTTTAAGGAGATAGCAACCATATCCCCCTGTGTGGGCTGTTTATCTCAGTTGACCAAGGGTTATAATGTTTTAAGGAGATAGCAACCATATCCCTCTGTATGGGCTGTTTAGCTCAGTTGACCAAGGGCTATCTATAATGTTTTAAGGAGATAGCAACCATATCCCCCTGTGTGGGCTGTTTATCTCAGTTGACCAAGGGCTATCTATAATGTTTTAAGGAGATAGCAACCTTATCCCCCTGTGTGGGCTGTTTATCTCAGTTGACCAAGGGCTATCTATAATGTTCTAAGGAGATAGCAACCATATCCCCCTGTGTGAGCTGTTTATCTCAGTCCAAGGGCTATAATGATTTAAGGAGATAGCAACCATATCCCACTGTGTGGGCTGTTTATCTCAGTTGACCAAGGGCTATAATGATTTAAGGAGATAGCAACCATATCCCCCTCTGTGGGCTGTTTAGCTCAGTTGACCAAGGGCTATCTATAATGTTTTAAGGAGATAGCAACCTTATTCCCCCTGTGTGGGCTGTTTATCTCAGTTGACCAAGGGCTCTAATGATTTAAGGAGATAGCATCTATATCCCCCTGTGTGGGCTGTTTAGCTCAGTTGACCAAGGGCTATAATGTTTTAAGGAGATAGCAATCATATCCCCCTGTGTGGGCTGTTTATCTCAGTTGACCAAGGGCTATAATGTTTTAAGGAGATAGCAACCATATCGCCTTGTGTGGGCTGTTTATCTCAGTTGACCAAGGGCTACCTATAATGTTTTAAGGAGATAGCATCCATATCCCCCTGTGTGGGCTCAGTGTTTATCTCAGTTGACCAAGGGCTATAATGTTTAAGGAGATAGCAACCATATCCCCCTGTGTGGGCTGTTTATCTCAGTTGACCAAGGGTTATAATGTTTTAAGGAGATAGCAACCATATCCCCCTGTGTGGGCTGTTTAGCTCAGTTGACCAAGGGCTATCTATAATGTTTTAAGGAGATAGCAACCATATCCCCCTGTGTGGGCTGTTTATCTCAGTTGACCAAGGGCTATAATGTTTTAAGGAGATAGCAACCATATCCCCCTGTGTGAGCTGTTTAGCTCAGTTGACCAAGGGCTATCTATAATGTTTTAAGGAGATAGCATCCATACCCCCCTGTGTGGGCTGTGTATCTCTGTTGACCAAGGGCTATAATGTTTTAAGAACAGTGCCACTTCCTAGGTATATAGCTATAGTATCACTGGTTACATGTGTTCCAAGCTCCATTTAAATGTTTTCGAGTTTTGACCAAGGGCTGAATAACAATTACCCCAACTTTCATGATGTGTTTTACAGAAAATGATAGGACAAAGATCTTTTTTTCAAGCGTTTTATAAGAAATTAGTTAATATTTTTCTCTGCAGATCTTTGACTACTGGCATATTCAATGAAGGCCTACAGGAGACTCAACCAGATCAAACATCAATTATGTGCATTCAAGGAAATATTCCCAAAATGCAAATACTGTGAAATCATTAATGTTCGTGGGGCATTAATGTTCGTGGTTTTCGTGGGTTAGGTGATCCACGAATTCAAGATCCCACGAAATATAAACCCTTTATTCACTTTTTCAATTGCCTTGTTACGTACATACTCTAGTATATTATTTACAGAGGTCGCAGTATAGTGTGTTAAAACCTGTCTCACTGTATAACTTACGATCATTATTCTGTTAATATATTATAACTGCCTTTAACAAATAATGAACCAAATCAATTAAATGTGTTTTATGCAGCAAATGACAGTTATAAGCACGTGTGCTGTTAATGAAAATTTCCAAGTTTACAAGATGTGCGTGATGAGTGTCTGTACTCGATTTTTTTATTTAATGAAATAATTAATCGATTACTAGTACATTGAAGGTTACTAAGCACCGAACGTGACAATATACGCACCTTTTCGGTGTTTTCACAGTTTGCAAAATTCTTAATTAGCATTAAATGGCTTCCCCTATCTGTATTTATGATCAGGGTACATCTTCTTTTATTACCTTTATTCCCAATTAAATCGATAAGTGACATGGGTATATGCACTAATTGGCATGTCGTACCACATTAGCGAGTGTCATAAACCGAGTGACGTAGAAGACGGAAATCACGGGCCAGCGCGTGGATATTATGCAGACGATCTAGGACGATCGCATCTTCGATTTTTTTTTCAAAAATGAAAATCCACGAATTTAAGTACCCACGAAATTGTTTTTTTTCGGCAAACCACGAAATTTCATGCCCAGGAAGATTAATGATTTCACAGTAAGAACAATTTCATTGGAATGTCTATCATACATTACCATATCAAACAACATTTACATAATTCAAAGGGAGAAGTTTCCATGCCTCAAGCAAGTTTTTTTCAATCCATCAAACCAAAAACAAGAAAATGCAGGAAATATTGAGTTCCTTCCTTTAGCATTTTTTTTACAAAATCAGGAAGCACATTAAATGCAAAAATCTCTATGTGTGTATGTGTAGTTAACCATCAAAATCAGTGGAAATTGGACTAAAATATTCCATTAACAGATACATTTCCAAAAATAGTAAACAGAGTATCCCAAGTTGGGACACCTAAGGTGAAACTGCCCCTTATTAGAGGGAACTTATCACAACTTGGGACTCCTAAACAAGGTGAAACTGCTCCTTAAACTTGCTCAAGTTTTATGGCGTAAACCCTCTTGAGGAGATAATGACCAAATTCTGTGAATTTTAAAGTTGATTTTATTGGCAATCTTTGTGATTTATACCCAATAAGTAGTGGGTCAAATTTCTATGGCAATAGAAGGCTGCACGCAATAGCCTCTTAACATAGAAGAATTGACGATACTTATATTCCACAATAGTTTAAGGATAGGTAAGCAATTTAGTGCCTTAATCTTACTGTAGGAAAACCCTAAGATCATAAAATATTTTCTGTGACACATAAATCAGAAGTACCCATTAAGGCGCTTAATCGTTCAACAGTCCTCAAACTGTTGTGTTGCATGCAAACTTCTCATAATTGTAGGGGATAAAATATATACTCATGTTTTGGGACTCCTAGCAAGGTGAAACTGCTCCTTATTAGAGGGGACATATCACACCTTGGGACTCCTAAACAAGGTGAAACTGCTCTTTATTAGAGGGAACATAATACAACTTGGGACTCCTAAACAAGGTGAAACTGCTCTTTATTAGAGGGAACATAATACAACTTGGGACTCCTAACAAGGTGAAACTGCTCCTTATTAGAGGGGACATATCACACCTTGGGACTCCTAAACAAGGTGAAACTGCTTCTTATTAGAGGGAACATATCACAACTTGGGACACCTAAACAAGGTGAAACTACTCCTTACTAGAGGGGACATATCACAACTTGGGACACCTAAACAAGGTGAAATTGCTCCTTATTAGAGGGGACATATCACAACTTGGGACACCTAAACAAGGTGAAACTGCTCCTTACTAGATGGGACATATCACAACTTGGGACTCCTAACAAGGTGAAATTGCTTCTTATTAGAGGGGACATATCACAACTTGGGACACCTAAACAAGGTGAAACTGCTCCTTACTAGAGGGGACATATCACAACTTGGGACAACTAAACAAGGTAAAACTGATCCTTACTAGAGGGGACATATCACAACTTGGGACTCCTAAACAAGGTGAAACTGCTCCTTATTAGAGGGGACATATCACAACTTGGGACACCTAAACAAGGTAAAACTGATCCTTACTAGAGGGGACATATCACAACTTGGGACACCTAAACAAGGTGAAACTGCTCCTTATTAGAGGGGACATAATACAACTTGGGACTCCTAAACAAGGTGAAACTGCTCCCTATAAGAGGGGACATATCGCAACTTGGGACTCCTAAACAAGGTGAAACTGCTCCTTATTAGAGGGGACATATCACAACTTGGGACACCTAAACAAGGTGAAACTGCTCCTTATTAGAGAGGACATATCACAATTTGGGACTCCTAAACAAGGTGAAACTGCTCCTTATTAGAGGGGACATATCACAACTTGGGACACCTAAGGTGAAACTGCTCCTTATTAGAGGGAACATATCACAACTTGGGACTCCTAACAAGGTGAAACTGCTCTTTATTAGAGGGGACATATCACACCTTGGGACACCTAAACAAGGTAAAACTGCTCCTTATAAGATGGGACATATCACAACTTGGGACACCTAAGGTGAAACTGCTCCTTATTAGAGGGAACATATCACAACTTGGGACTCCTACCAAGGTGAAACTGCTCCTTATTAGAGATGACATATCGCAACTTGGGACTCCTAAACAAGGTGAAACTGCTCCTTATTAGAGGGGACATATCACACCTTGGGACACCTAAACAAGGTGAAACTGCTCCTTATTAGAGGGGAAATATCACAACTTGGGACTCCTAAACAAGGTGAAACTGCTCCTTATTAGAGGGGACATATCACAACTTGGGACTCCTAAACAAGGTGAAATTGCTCCTTATTAGAGGGGACATATCACACCTTGGGACACCTAAACAAGGTGAAACTGCTCCTTATTAGAGGGGAAATATCACAACTTGGGACTCCTAACAAGGTGAAACTGCTCCTTATAAGAGGGGACATATCGCAACTTGGGACTCCTAAACAAGGTGAAACTGCTCCTTATTAGAGGGGACATATCACAACTTGGGACTCCTACCAAGGTGAAACTGCTCCTTATTAGAGATGACATATCACAACTCAGGACTCCTAACAAGGTGAAACTGCTCTTTATTAGAGGGAACATAATACAACTTGGGACTCCTAAACAAGGTGAAACTGCTCCTTATAAGAGGGGACATATCACAACTTGGGACTCCTAAACAAGGTGAAACTGCTCCTTATAAGAGGGGACATATCACAACTTGGGACTCCTAACAAGGTGAAACTGATCCTTATTAGAGATGACATATCACACCTTGGGACACCTAAACAAGGTGAAACTGCTCTTTATTAGAGGGGACATATCACAACTTGGGACTCCTAAACAAGGTGAAACTGCTCTTTATTAGAGGGAACATAATACAACTTGGGACTCCTAAACAAGGTGAAACTGCTCCTTATAAGAGGGGACATATCACAACTTGGGACTCCTAAACAAGGTGAAACTGCTCTTTATTAGAGGGAACATAATACAACTTGGGACTCCTAAACAAGGTGAAACTGCTCCTTATAAGAGGGGACATATCACAACTTGGGACTCCTAACAAGGTGAAACTGATCCTTATTAGAGATGACATATCACAACTTGGGACTCCTAACAAGGTGAAACTGCTCTTTATTAGACTGAACATATCACAACTTGGGACTCCTAAACAAGGTGAAACTGCTCCTTATTAGAGGGGAAATATCACAACTTGGGAACTCTAAACAAGGTGAAACTGCTCCTTATTAGAGGGGAAATATCACAACTTGGGACTCCTAAACAAGGTGAAACTGCTCCTTACTAGAGGGGACATATCACAACTTGGGACACCTAAACAAGGTGAAATTGCTCCTTATTAGAGGGGACATATCACACCTTGGGACACCTAAACAAGGTAAAACTGCTCCTTATAAGATGGGACATATCACAACTTGGGACACCTAAGGTGAAACTGCTCCTTATTAGAGGGAACATATCACAACTTGGGACTCCTAACAAGGTGAAACTGCTCCTTATTAGAGATGACATATCACAACTCAGGACTCCTAACAAGGTGAAACTGCTCTTTAGTAGAGGGAACATAATAGAACTTGGGACTCCTAAACAAGGTGAAACTGCTCCTTATAAGAGGGGACATATCACAACTTGGGACTCCTAAACAAGGTGAAACTGCTCCTTATTAGAGGGGACATATCACAACTTGGGACTCCTAAACAAGGTGAAATTGCTCCTTATTAGAGGGGACATATCACACCTTGGGACACCTAAACAAGGTAAAACTGCTCCTTATTAGAGGGGACATATCACAACTTGGGACTCCTAAACAAGGTGAAATTACTCCTTATTAGAGGGGACATATCACACCTTGGGACACCTAAACAAGGTGAAACTGCTCCTTATTAGAGGGGAAATATCACAACTTGGGACTCCTAAACAAGGTTAAACTGCTCCTTATTAGAGGGGACATATCACAACTTGGGACTCCTAAACAAGGTGAAATTGCTCCTTATTAGAGGGGACATATCACACCTTGGGACACCTAAACAAGGTGAAACTGCTCTTTATTAGAGGGGACATATCACAACTTGGGACTCCTAAACAAGGTGAAACTGCTCTTTATTAGAGGGAACATAATACAACTTGGGACTCCTAAACAAGGTGAAACTGCTCCTTATAAGAGGGGACATATCACAACTTGGGACTCCTAAACAAGGTGAAACTGCTCTTTATTAGAGGGAACATAATACAACTTGGGACTCCTAAACAAGGTGAAACTGCTCCTTATAAGAGGGGACATATCACAACTTGGGACTCCTAACAAGGTGAAACTGATCCTTATTAGAGATGACATATCACAACTTGGGACTCCTAACAAGGTGAAACTGCTCTTTATTAGACTGAACATATCACAACTTGGGACTCCTAAACAAGGTGAAAC
Organism: Mya arenaria; assembly: GCF_026914265.1. Lineage (NCBI taxonomy): Eukaryota > Metazoa > Mollusca > Bivalvia > Myida > Myidae > Mya > Mya arenaria. The sequence continues at coordinate 20,035,779 of NC_069128.1, forward strand.
TGCTCCTTATTAGAGGGAACATATCACAACTTGGGACACCTAAGGTGAAACTGCTCCTTATTAGAGGGAACATATCACAACTTGGGACTCCTAACAAGGTGAAACTGCTCCTTATTAGAGATGAAATATCACAACTCAGGACTCCTAACAAGGTGAAACTGCTCTTTATTAGAGGGAACATAATACAACTTGGGACTCCTAAACAAGGTGAAACTGCTCCTTATAAGAGGGGACATATCACAACTTGGGACACCTAAGGTGAAACTGCTCCTTATTAGAGGGAACATATCACAACTTGGGACTCCTACCAAGGTGAAACTGCTCCTTATTAGAGTGGACATATCACACCTTGGGACACCTAAACAAGGTGAAACTGCTCCTTATTAGAGGGGAAATATCACAACTTGGGACTCCTAACAAGGTGAAACTGCTCCTTATAAGAGGGGACATATCGCAACTTGGGACTCCTAAACAAGGTGAAACTGCTCCTTATTAGAGGGGACATATCACAACTTGGGACTCCTACCAAGGTGAAACTGCTCCTTATTAGAGATGACATATCACAACTCAGGACTCCTAACAAGGTGAAACTGCTCTTTATTAGAGGGAACATAATACAACTTGGGACTCCTAAACAAGGTGAAACTGCTCCTTATAAGAGGGGACATATCACAACTTGGGACTCCTAAACAAGGTGAAACTGCTCCTTATAAGAGGGGACATATCACAACTTGGGACTCCTAACAAGGTGAAACTGATCCTTATTAGAGATGACATATCACACCTTGGGACACCTAAACAAGGTGAAACTGCTCTTTATTAGAGGGGACATATCACAACTTGGGACTCCTAAACAAGGTGAAACTGCTCTTTATTAGAGGGAACATAATACAACTTGGGACTCCTAAACAAGGTGAAACTGCTCCTTATAAGAGGGGACATATCACAACTTGGGACTCCTAAACAAGGTGAAACTGCTCTTTATTAGAGGGAACATAATACAACTTGGGACTCCTAAACAAGGTGAAACTGCTCCTTATAAGAGGGGACATATCACAACTTGGGACTCCTAACAAGGTGAAACTGATCCTTATTAGAGATGACATATCACAACTTGGGACTCCTAACAAGGTGAAACTGCTCTTTATTAGAGGGAACATATCACAACTTGGGACTCCTAAACAAGGTGAAACTGCTCCTTATTAGAGGGGAAATATCACAACTTGGGAACTCTAAACAAGGTGAAACTGCTCCTTATTAGAGGGGAAATATCACAACTTGGGACTCCTAAACAAGGTGAAACTGCTCCTTACTAGAGGGGACATATCACAACTTGGGACACCTAAACAAGGTGAAATTGCTCCTTATTAGAGGGGACATATCACACCTTGGGACACCTAAACAAGGTAAAACTGCTCCTTATAAGATGGGACATATCACAACTTGGGACACCTAAGGTGAAACTGCTCCTTATTAGAGGGAACATATCACAACTTGGGACTCCTAACAAGGTGAAACTGCTCCTTATTAGAGATGACATATCACAACTCAGGACTCCTAACAAGGTGAAACTGCTCTTTAGTAGAGGGAACATAATAGAACTTGGGACTCCTAAACAAGGTGAAACTGCTCCTTATAAGAGGGGACATATCACAACTTGGGACTCCTAAACAAGGTGAAACTGCTCCTTATTAGAGGGGACATATCACAACTTGGGACTCCTAAACAAGGTGAAATTGCTCCTTATTAGAGGGGACATATCACACCTTGGGACACCTAAACAAGGTAAAACTGCTCCTTATAAGATGGGACATATCACAACTTGGGACACCTAAGGTGAAACTGCTCCTTATTAGAGGGAACATATCACAACTTGGGACTCCTAACAAGGTGAAACTGCTCCTTATTAGAGATGAAATATCACAACTCAGGACTCCTAACAAGGTGAAACTGCTCTTTATTAGAGGGAACATAATACAACTTGGGACTCCTAAACAAGGTGAAACTGCTCCTTATAAGAGGGGACATATCACAACTTGGGACTCCTAAACAAGGTGAAACTGATCCTTACTAGAGGGGACATATCACAATGTGGGACTCCTAGCAAGGTGAAATTGCTCCTTTTTTGAGGGGACTACTCACAACTTGGGACTTCTAACAAGGTGAAACTACTCATAATTAGGGGGACTAACCACAATTCAGGACTCCTAGCAAGATGCTACTGCTCCTTATAAGAGAAGACTTCCAAAACTTGGGACTCCTAACAAGAGTAAACTTCTTTTTATTGGGGTGACTAATAATAATTTGGTACTATTAACTGGTGGAAACTGCTCTTTTTAGGGGACTACTCACAACTTGGGACTCAAAACAGGGGGAAACTGCTCTTATTCAGGACTACTTACAACTTGGGACTCTAAACAGGGGAAACTGCTCTTGTTCAGGACTACTCACAACTTGGGACTCTAAACAGGGGAAACTGCTCTTATTCAGGACTACTCACAACTTGGGACTCCAAACAGGGGAAACTGCTCTTATTCAGGACTACTCACAACTTGGGACTCAAAACAGGGGAAACTGCTCTTATTCAGGACTACTCACAATTTGGGACTCCAAACAGGGGAAACTGCTCTTATTCAGGACTACTCACAATTTGGGACTCCAAACAGGGGAAACTGCTCTTATTCAGGACTGCTCACAATTTGGGACTCCAAACAGGGGAAACTGCTCTTATTCAGGACTACTCACAATTTGGGACTCCAAACAGGGGGAAACTGCTCTCATTCAGGACTACTCACAATTTGGGACTCCAAACAGGGGGAAACTGCTCTTATTCAGGACTACTCACAATTTGGGACTCCAAACAGGGGGAAACTGCTCTTTTTCAGGACTACTCACAGTTTGGGACTTCAAACAGGGGAAACTGCTCTTATTCAGGACTGCTCACAATTTGGGACTCCAAACAGGGGAAACTGCTCTTATTCAGGACTGCTCACAATTTGGGACTCCAAACAGGGGGAAACTGCTCTTATTCAGGACTACTCACAACTTGGGACTCCAAACAGGAGAAACTGCTCCTTATTATGGGACTACTCACCTTATTGTTACTTTGGACACCAAACAGGGGGACACTGCTCCTTATTAGGGGACTACTCACAACTTGTGTCTTCAAACAGGGGAAAACTTATTTGAGTCATTAGAGTCAGGTTCTAAGGGTAACATTTTGTTTTAATTTTTTTTTTCATTTATTAATCAATTTCAAACATTGTTTGTGTGTAAGAAAAACTATTCCAAATACATAGGGGGACCTCTCCTCACATGGGACTCCTATAAAGGGAAAACTCCTAACAAAGGTCCCTTATTACCTTACTAAACTTAATTAGGACTTATTTGAAATAAGAGCTGTTCCTTACAAGTTGAACTGCTCTTCAAAAAGGACACTTAACATAGGGAAATATTACTAACATTGGACTCCTAACAAGATCAACTACATTTCACATGGGACTCCTAACACTATGTTTTCTTCAGGCTTTTTACTAAAGGGAGTACTTCTTACATGGGACTCCCATTAATGTGAAGGTGCTACTTACAGATGAGACTACTCCTAAATTGGAATTCCCAATAATAGGAAAGCTGCTCCTTCAAAGGGGAACAACTCCTTACATGGGGAAGCTGCTCCCTACAATGGAAAACAACGCCTTACCTAGACAAAAGCTGCTCCTTGCCAAGTGAATCAAATCCTTACATGGGAGGTGTTTCTTACAAGGGGTAATACTTCTTCCATAAGACTACTTACAAGGAAACAACTCCTGACATGGGGCAGCTGTTCCTTACAAGTGGACTACTTCTAACATGGCACTCCTTACATGGATAAGCTGGTCATTACAAACTTCACATGGAGAAGCTGGTCATTACAAACTTCACATGGAGAAGCTGTTTCTTACAAACTTCACATGGGGATTGAAGCAGTTTCTTACAAACTTCACATGGGGATCGAACCTGTTTCTTACAAACTTCACATGGGGATCGAAGCTGTTTCTTACAAACTTCACATGGGGATCGAAGCTGTTTCTTACAAACTTCACATGGAGAAGCTGTTTCTTACAAACTTCACATGGGGATTGAAGCTGTTTCATACAAACTTCACATGGGGATCGAAGCTGTTTCATACAAACTTCACCTGGAGAAGCTGGTCCTTACAAACTTCACCTGGGGATCGAAGCTGTTTCTTACAAACTGCACATGGAGAAGCTGTTTCTTACAAACTTCACATGGGGATCGAAGCTGTTTCTTACAAACTTCACATGGGGATCGAAGCTGTTTCTTACAAACTTCACATGGATAAGCTGTTTCTTACATACTTCACATGGGGATTGAAGCTGTTTCATACAAACTTCACATGGATAAGCTGGTCCTTACAAACTTCACATAGAGAAGCTGTTTCTTACAAACTTCACATGGGGATGGAAGCTGTTTCATACAAACTTCACATGGAGAAGCTGGTCCTTACAAACTTCACCTGGGGATCGAAGCTGTTTCTTACAAACTGCACATGGAGAAGCTGTTTCTTACAAACTTCACATGGGGATCGAAGCTGTTTCTTACAAACTTCACATGGGGATCGAAGCTGTTTCTTACAAACTTCACATGGAGAAGCTGTTTCTTACAAACTTCACATGGGGATTGAAGCAGTTTCTTACAAACTTCACATGGGGATCAAAGCTGTTTCTTACAAACTTCACATGGAGAAGCTGTTTCTTACAAACTTCACATGGGGATTGAAGCAGTTTCTTACAAACTTCACATGGGGATCTAACCTGTTTCTTACAAACTTCACATGGGGATCGAAGCTGTTTCTTACAAACTTCACATGGAGAAGCTGTTTCTTACAAACTTCACATGGAGATTGAAGCTGTTTCATACAAACTTCACATGGGGATCGAAGCTGTTTCTTACAAACTTCACATGGAGAAGCTGTTTCATACAAACTTCACATGGGGATTGAAGCTGTTTCATACAAACTTCACATGGAGAAGCTGTTTCATACAAACTTCACCTGGAGAAGCTGTTTCTTACAAACTTCACATGGAGAAGCTGTTTCTTACAAACTTCACATGGGGATTGAAGCTGTTTCATACAAACTTCACATGGAGAAGCTGTTTCTTACAAAATTCACATGGGGATTGAAGCAGTTTCTTACAAACTTCACATGGGGATCGAAGCTGTTTCTTACAAACTTCACATGGAGAAGCTGTTTCTTACAAACTTCACATGGGGATTGAAGCTGTTTCTTACAAACTTCACATGGGGATCAAAGCTGTTTCTTACAAACTTCACATGGAGAAGCTGTTTCTTACAAACTTCACATGGGGATTGAAGCAGTTTCTTACAAACTTCACATGGGGATCTAACCTGTTTCTTACAAACTTCACATGGGGATCGAAGCTGTTTCTTACAAACTTCACATGGAGAAGCTGTTTCTTACAAACTTCACATGGGGATTGAAGCTGTTTCATACAAACTTCACATGGGGATCGAAGCTGTTTCTTACAAACTTCACATGGAGAAGCTGTTTCTTACAAACTTCACATGGGGATTGAAGCTGTTTCATACAAACTTCACATGGGGATCGAAGCTGTTTCTTACAAACTTCACATGGGGATTGAAGCTGTTTCTTACAAACTTCACATGGGGATCAAAGCTGTTTCTTACAAACTTCACATGGAGAAGCTGTTTCTTACAAACTTCACATGGGGATTGAAGCAGTTTCTTACAAACTTCACATGGGGATCTAACCTGTTTCTTACAAACTTCACATGGGGATCGAAGCTGTTTCTTACAAACTTCACATGGAGAAGCTGTTTCTTACAAACTTCACATGGGGATTGAAGCTGTTTCATACAAACTTCACATGGGGATCGAAGCTGTTTCTTACAAACTTCACATGGAGAAGCTGTTTCTTACAAACTTCACATGGGGATTGAAGCTGTTTCATACAAACTTCACATGGGGATCGAAGCTGTTTCTTACAAACTTCACATGGAGAAGCTGTTTCTTACAAAATTCACATGGGGATTGAAGCTGTTTCATACAAACTTCACATGGAGAAGCTGTTTCTTACAAACTTCACCTGGAGAAGCTGTTTCTTACAAACTTCACCTGGAGAAGCTGTTTCTTACAAACTTCTCATGGGGATTGAAGCTGTTTCATACAAACTTCACATGGAGAAGCTGTTTCTTACAAACCTCACATGGAGAAGCTGTTTCTTACAAACTTCACATGGGGATCAAAGCTGTTTATTACAAACTTCACATGGGGATCGAAGCTGTTTCTTACAAACTTCACATGGGGATCAAAGTTGTTTCATACAAACCTCACATGGAGAAGCTGTTTTTTACAAACTTTACATGGGGATCGAAGCTGTTTCATACAAACTTCACATTGGGATCGAAGCTGTTTCATACAAACTTCACATAGGGATCGAAGCTGTTGCGTTCAAACTTTACATGGAAAAGCTGGTCCTTGCAAACTTCACATGGGGAAGCTGTTCTTTTCAATTGATGTGAATATTTTCTCCTTATATGGGGGAACAATTCCTTAAAAGAGGGAACTTTTCTTTACATGGGACTCCTTTCAAGGGGGAACTGATCCTAATTGAGGGACCTATTTTTCACATTGTAAATAACAAAAGCTGTCCAAGGACAGCATGCTCAATTATATGCTGCTTTGTCTTAGAAATGATAACAATAATGATGTAATATGTGCATTTCAAAAGCAATAAAAAAAAGTCAAATTTATGAGTAAACAAGAAACGCCACAATGGGGCTAATCCAGGTTTTCAATGATTGACAGAGAACTCCAGCCTTCTTTGTGAGATTCAATCCCATAGATGTACTCCATAAACTCTTCGTACATACCAAGTTTGGTCACAACATGTAAACCCAAACTAAAGTTACTCAGTACCAAATGGGTATCTTTTTCCAGTAACAGTGATCTTGACCCAAACGCAATCCCATGAGAGGTCTGCATAAACTCTTAGCTCTACTAAGTTTGGTCAAACAACTAAAGTATTTGATACCAAAGGTGAGTTTGATGTCGCCCTCTTGCTGGCCCCTCTGAACAATGTCAAGGTCAATCTTTTAACCATTTTTTGAAAACCTGGTTAAATATATTAAAACGTGGCAGTCAAAAAAAGGTAGAAAAGTCAATCAAAGGCCATAATTTGTTTTTAACGTTAATATGGAGTTATGCAACCTTATTGTAAAATAATATTTGACGCCTGCCCAGATGCGCTTAACAACATAACAATTCTAATAACAATAGTTAACAATGTGAAACAATTCTTTGAATGGGAAATGTATTTCTCACCAAAGAAAATTCATGACAACAGCATGATTCAAGTTTTAACAGGAATTTTTTCTAAAACAAAACAAAATCAGCTGTATGGATTCCTTTCCTTGCTTTTCAAATTCCTCTCCACTTATGTATTCAGAAACATTAAATCCAGCTTTAGCGCCTTTATCTCTGCAAAAGACGTTTTGACATTGCAATCATTACCAAACAGTCATAAACACTCACAAATAGGACATAAATCTGCCGGTGCTGAAATTGAATAGCCACCTTTGGAAGATGGGAAATTCTAGACAAAATGCACAGAAAAATATTTATTGGTTCCTGGTGTTATATATAATATTTTAAGATTATATGTCTCCTGCAGGACCTATTTCACGCATGAATATGAATTATATTTCAGAAACCCTAATAGGGCCACACCAATTAATATTTTGTTTGACAGATTTAGGCCAAAATATGCTGAAACATTTAGTATGCTTTTATATTCCCATAAAAAGGTGCAACATTGTATGATAAAACATGCCAACACTTGTCTGTCTGTCTCAATGGAGCATGGACTTTACTCCACAATCATTCAAGTCAGAGCCACATACCTTGTTACACCTGCACATATTGTCAAGGCTAGAACAAAACCTCAAACATTTTTTTTTTCAAAAAGAGATACTTTTTTTAAATGATAATGCAACGATCTTTATTATAAAAAAAACATTTCTAGAGTACATCATCTCACAAACATTGACAGTGAACATCATCTCACAAACATTGACAGTGAACATCATCTCACAAATATTGACAGTGAACATCATCTCACAAACATTGACAGTGCACATAATCTCACAAACATTGACAGTGAACATCATCTCACAAACATTGACAGTGAACATCTCACAAACATTGACAGTGTACATAATCTCACAAACATTGACAGTGTACATAATCTCACAAACATTGACAGTGTACATTGTCTCACAAACATTGACACTGTACATTGTCTCACAAACATTGACAGTGTACATTATCTCACAAACATTGACAGTGTACATCATCTCACAAACATTGACAGTGTACATTAACAACAATTCTAACAACATTACTGTACTTGAGTCTTGAACTATAACTGTGATTTGTTGTATCAAATGTCAGTCTAATTAAAAAGAATCTTACCATGCCTGTTTGAATGCACGCGTTTGTGCAGACTTCGCTGGTTATGCATCTTTCACAAGCGTGGTTTGCGTTGATTCTACTGTATCCAGAGTTTGTATTAGAACTTATAAAGTGAACAATGAATGAAGTGTCTTTAGGAAATCAAACCTAGAAATATATCATGTGACACAGAGTTATATTTGTGTTGCTTAACTTTTCCAAAACATGCCGGTATGATTAGAAAAAAAATATCACAAGCAGGTCATCGGTATATTTGCTAAACTCTTTAAGTCTCTATCTCTTATAAAGCAGTGCAGTACTTAAGAAAACATAAACAGATATGAGACCAAGATTTGTATTCATATATAATAGTTTGATATAAATTCATATTCAATTAATCGATGGAAACTTTGGGAAAGTAAATATCTCATGATTTGCCTTTGACTGCAAAATTAACTTCAATAACTTTGATTAAACATTATAAGTTATAAACATCAAGTCTATATGTTATAAACATCAAATTCATGTATAATATACGAGTATATTTTGAAAACCTGTGCTAAACAGTACTTATATTGTCCAGTATTATGAACAGTCATGTGACTTGGAATGGAAAAATAATTATGTAATTATTTCTAAGTGTCAAAATTACTTCTAAACCTTTACATTCTTAACAATCATTATAACAAGCTCCTCAACATTCCAACATTTTTTTTTTTGTTTAAACTTTTAAAAAATTGCCATTTAACAATTTTATTATTTTCAAGCCTGTTCAGTCTGTGAATTGCCTTATTTAAGCCTTAATGAAAAAAAATTATAAAGCAATATTCGATACAACTGACAGAATGCTTTCTCCAAGAAAACCTTATAGCAACACAATTATATCGTAATGTCCTGTTCACATTGACATTTCATTAACGGAAAAGAAATGTGTCCAACAAAAAACAATCTACATTTCAGCTTTACCACTCTGGGAAAAACATCTGAGATGCAAAATATACATATAAATCAGCTATGGATTTTTTCTTTGCCTGGAATTACTTCAGCCCAGGGGGATAACATGTTCCTGAGAAAAATCGGACGACCGTTGGTGACAATGATGTCACGGCATGGAAAAGAACCCAGTGGAGGATGATTCAAGCTGAGATTGAGAGATTATGTCAGAGCCTTTCTGAGGAAAACTATACATACCCTATAAAGACCAGACAACTATGGCAATAATTGTATAAATCGTAGAATGGCCTTACACAAACGGCAATAATTGTACATACCGTAAAATGACCAGACACGACCAGACACAAATGGCAATAATTGTACATACCCTAGAATGACCAGACACAAATGGCAATAATTGTACATACCGTAAGATGGCCAGACACAAATGGCAATTATTGTACATGCCATAGAATGACAAGACACAAATGGCAATAATTGTACATGCCATAGAATGACCAGACACAAATGGCAATTATTGTACATACCGTAGAATGGCCAGACACAAATGGCAATAATTGTACATACCGTAGAATGGCCAGACACATATGGCAATAATTGTACATACCGTAGAATGGCCAGACACAAATGGCAATAATTGTACATGCCGTAGAATGACCAGACACAAATGGCAATAATTGTACATACCGTAGAATGGCCAGACACAAATGGCAATAATTGTACATACCGTAGAATGGCCAGACACAAATGGCGATAATTGTACATACCGTAGAATGGCCAGACACAAATGGCAATAATTGTACATGCCATAGAATGACCAGACACAAATGGCAATAATTGTACATACCGTAGAATGGCCAGACACAAATGGCAATAATTGTACATGCCATAGAATGACCAGACACAAATGGCAATAATTGTACATGCCATAGAATGGCCAGACACAAATGGCAATAATTGTACATACCGTAGAATGGCCAGACACAAATGGCAATAATTGTACATACCGTAGAATGGCCAGACACAAATGGCAATAATTGTACATACCGTAGAATGGCCAGACACAAAAAGCAATAATTGTACATACCGTAGAATGGCCAGACACAAATGGCAATAATTGTACATACCGTAGAATGGCCAGACACAAATGGCAATAATTGTACATACCGTAGAATGGCCAGACGCAAATGGCAATAATTGTACATACTGTAAAATGACCAGACACGACCAGACACAAATGGCAATAATTGTACATACTGTAAAATGACCAGACACGACCAGACACAAATGGCAAAAATTGTACATACTGTAAAATGACCAGACACGACCAGACACAAATGGCAATAATTGTACATTCTGTAAAATGACCAGACACGACCAGACACAAATGGCAAAAATTGTACATGCCATAGAATGGCCAGACACAAATGGCAATAATTGTACATACCGTAGAAAGGCCAGACACAAATGGCAATTATTGTACGTAAAGTAGAATGGCCAGACACAAAAAGCAATAATTGTACATACCGTAGAATGGCCAGACACAAATGGCAATAATTGTACATGCCGTAGAATGGCCAGACACAAATGGCAATAATTGTACATACCGTAGAATGGCCAGACACAAATGGCAATAATTGTACATACCGTAGAATGGCCAGACACAAATGGCAATAATTGTACATACCGTAGAATGGCCAGACACAAATGGCAATAATTGTACATACCGTAGAATGGCCAGACACAAATGGCAATAATTGTACATGCCGTAGAATGGCCAGACACAAATGGCAATAATTGTACATGCTGCAGAATGACCAGACACAAATGGCAATAATTGTACATACTGTAAAATGACCAGACACAAATGGCAATAATTGTACATGCCGTAGAATGACCAGACACAAATGGCAATAAGTGTACATATCGTAGGATAGCCAGACTCTTGCAGATAGAATGCTCGATACCCCTCATGCCAAAATGTCAGAAATACTGCCTGCATGGAACAATAAAAGAAATCAACACCAACCACAGAATTGTCAATAAGATAGAGACAAAAGGGAGATTGGAAAATATTAGTACTGTTATGTGACACAAACTATCATCAGTAAGGCTTGAATAGCAACACATACAGAAGGTTGCTGTGACCTTGACCTCCAAGTTATGTGCACAGGTTTTGTGTGTGACACACTATGGTGGTCACTTCTGCCAAATAATATTAAAATACAACATTGTATGGCAAAGACACAGATAGAACATGAAAACTAGCTATTATCAGTAGGACTTACATGGCCAAACATCCTCAGTTCAGAAGGTTGCTGTGAACATGACCTTGATGGCAGGGACACCGGTCTTAGGGGCGACATATCCTCTTGCTATGGTAATCACTTCTGCCCAATAATTTGAAGATCAGACCAGTCTATCCAGGTTTTTTTTTAGCCATATCTTTCTCATTCAAACAAAACCTGGATAGACTAACAGACAGATGGACTTGACACCGCCTGTGATATGTAAACAGCCCCCTTCATGAAGCGGGCTAATAATTATGTTCAGAACAAAATTAGGAGCTCAGTGTATTCATATAAGAAAGTGCGCTATGATTGTGTTTTCTTAGCTAAGAAAAAATAATGGGCTGTAAATAGTATACATGCCAAAAAGTCATAATAATCTGGAATAAACTTAACTATTAGTTGTTATCAAATGATGAATGCAAGAAACTTTATCATGTTTATAAATATTTCTCACAAACAAACAAACATTTATAATATCTTGTGGATGTTTCATTTATAACTATGTAGTAGGAGGGGTAATCAATCTTATACGCCAATATAAATATCCCAAGCTCTTGAAACCCAGAGAACATTGTAAATTTCCTTAATGGTGTAATTTAACCCTAGGCCCTGGAGTAATTGTTTGAATATTTTGTGCAAGAAGAACTCCCTGTGCAAATCAATCTCAGACATTCTTTATAACACACTGCAATTAGCATTTAAATGAAACCACCAAGGGAGTTAACTTATTCAGGAAATAAAAAAAATAAAGAAGTAAATCTCAGTAAAACATCACTCAGATCCATTTTACCCAGGCATCTAACACAATAGGAAAATGTCACAGTTCCTGTTGTCTTGTGGTTTTGATGAAAACTCAGGTCTATATTTTTATACAATGCTCCAGCCAGGATTTGAAAAGGGCAGGGTTCTAGGTCAGTAAGGGCACTTTTGATGCGCATTGAATGAGCCTTCATGTCCTATGTTCAATTCTTACAGTGTATGTAACTATTTTCAATACTAATAGATTATTATGAATGCCTTAGCTATTATCTTTACTTCAGTGTATTAATAATAATTATTTATTATCTTTATACTTATTTCTGAAAGTTAACTCTGGTTTTAAAGAAAAGTGAACAGCAAGGTGTAGTTAAAAGGCAGAAGGGTGCTGGAAATAGGGCAGCAGGATGCCCCATCCTTCTATTTAATCCACATAGAATTATTTCCCTTTCCCATACTATAGAAGGGAGGTAACTTAGATGGAAGAAAATGATACAGATTGTACATGTACACTTTTAAACATGCCTCATGAAGTTCTGAAAGTCACCTTTTAAACATGCCTCATTCAAATCAATCCATGTGCATACTCTTTCTTGTAGAATAAGAGAAAATGCAGCACAATGGTTTTGTTTGATAAGGGAGGTTAACAATGACCATCACAATACTTAAAACTAAGTGAGTTTCCTACCTTGGAAATCTTGAAAATCTTACCAAGGGCAGTAAGAAATGTGACACAAACCTATACCAGGCATGAGTGTTTTCCCTTGAAATGAAAACCATGACTAGCACTCACCTGAAAATAGAAAAAGAAATCAACTTGTTAGTATCAAACAAGGAGTAACAAATATTGACAAGAGTAAAGGGGTTTATTTGCATGGAAGATAGATGTTTCCTTTACTGATTTATCCAAAGGGATATTTAGCAGACCAAATAAGCCCCAAACTGTAAAAAACCTTGAATGGGCCCCTGTATGATTTTCCCCAAGACCCTTGTACCTCTGCCATAAAGCCTGTTGCTTAAAGTTGATCATACACACTTTTAAGTGTTTGGGCCAATACAGGGCCACTCACAGATCTATTGACAATGCACACCTTTCAGCCTTAAATGGGCCAATTAACAAGGCCACTCAAAGATCTGTTGACGATGCACACCTATCAGCCTTTGAGTTGATACAAGGCCACTCTCAGACCTGTTGACGATGCACACCTTTCAGCCTTTGGGCCGATACAAGGCCACTCTCAGACCTGTTGACGATGCACACCTTTCAGCCTTTGGGCTGATACAAGGCCACTCAAAGACCTGTTGACGATGCACACCTTTCAGCCTTTGGGCCGATACAAGGCCACTCTCAGACCTGTTGACGATGCACACCTTTCTGCCTTTGGGCTGATACAAGGCCACTCAAAGATCTGTTGACGATGCACACCTTTCAGCCTTTGGGCTGATACAAGGCCACTCTCAGACCTGTTGACGATGCACACCTTTCAGCCTTTGGGCTGATACAAGGCCACTCTCAGACCTGTTGACGATGCACACCTTTCAGCCTTTGGGCTGATACAAGGCCACTCATAGACCTGTTGACGATGCACACCTTTCAGCCTTTGGTCCGATACAAGGCCACTAACAATTCTATAGGGTCTTATATGCCCTGAACAGGCTGTCAAAGGACGCCTGAATTAAAAAAAAAATTCCCAATAGCAATCAAAAATAGTTATTGATGGTTTACCGATGAATAGACATATCTGACTGTTCAAAGCCCTGAAGGCATCCACAATGGCTCCTAATTGTTGCCGTACATGCACCTTACAGACCCATAAGGTACACTTAGAATGAGTACATGGCCAAAAAAGTGTAAAAGCCTGTCTGTAAGAAAGTGATCACCTGTGATCGAAGACTGCATGAGTTTATTAATTTTGTTCTCCTCAAGTGAGTTATCCTAGTTCATCAGGCCCTGAGGACCACCTTTAGATCTCATCATTTCAAAGCTTTGAGTACTTAAAATAGTTTATCATTTTTTTCTCCTATATTTGAAACTTGATTGTAGTGACAAGAGCTTTGACAGCTATAACCTGATACGAACTACACTTGAGTCTCCATTAGGTAGAAACCTGAATAGATTTACTGATGACTGTTTTACAAAAATGTCAATGGCTGGGCTCAAACCCGTCTCCTTGGATTAGCAGTAGACTTCAAACACTAGACTTGACACTGTCCAGTTTCCATCCAATAGAGAAAAAGTTGTCTTCTTAAACATAGCCTGACAGATTGTGTTACATTAGAAATACAGGGACAAGAAGGGCTATGCTCTGGTTTTGGCATAATAACATCAAATTTGTTACCAGTATTCATTAAACAGAAGCATAAACCACCATAAGACATATGGACCTTAAGAAGTCCCACCGTGACTGCCACCAGTCTTTTTAGTTACAGGAAACAATGACATCATATATTCCTATTACGTCAAATATATTATACAACCTGTACCTCTGCTTGCTATGGGTGAGATTGAGAACTTAACAGAAAGGGTTCAGACAACATTGCAGAAAGTAGCTACTTGTAATGGTTCAGACAACATTGCAGAAAGTAGCTACTTGTAAGGGTTCAGACAACATTGCAGAAAGTAGCTACTTGTAAGGGTTCAGACAACATTGCAGAAAGTAGCTACTTGTAATGGTTCAGACAACATTGCAGAAAGTAGCTACTTGTAAGGGTTCAGACAACATTGCAGAAAGTAGCTACTTGTAAGGGTTCAGACAACATTGCAGAAAGTAGCTACTTGTAAGGGTTCAGACAACATTGCAGAAAGTAGCTACTTGTAAGGGTTCAGACAACATTGCAGAAAGTAGCTACTTGTAATGGTTCAGACAACATTGCAGAAAGTAGCTACTTGTAATGGTTCAGACAACATTGCAGAAAGTAGCTACTTGTAAGGGTTCAGACAACATTGCAGAAAGTAGCTACTTGTAAGGGTTCAGACAACATTGCAGAAAGAAGCTACTTGTAAGGGTTCAGACAACATTGCAGAAAGTAGCTACTTGTAAGGGTTCAGACAACATTGCAGAAAGTAGCTACTTGTAAGGGTTCAGACAACATTGCAGAAAGTAGCTACTTGTAAGGGTTCAGATAACTTTAAAAATAGTAGCTTCTTGTAAGGGTTCAGATAACTTTAAATATAGTAGCTTCTTGTAAGGGTTCAGATAACTTTAAATATAGTAGCTACTTGTAAAGGTTCAGATAACTTTAAATATAGTAACTACTTGTAAGGGTTCAGATAACTTTAAATATAGTAGCTTCTTGTAAGGGTTCAGATAACTTTAAATATAGTAGCTTCTTGTAAGGGTTCAGATAACTTTAAATATAGTAGCTACTTGTAAAGGTTCAGATAACTTTAAATATAGTAGCTACTTGTAAGGGTTCAGATAACTTTAAATATAGTAACTTCTTGTAAGGGTTCAGATAACTTTAAATATAGTAGCTACTTGTAAGGGTTCAGATAACTTTAAATATAGTAACTTCTTGTAAGGGTTCAGATAACTTTAAATATAGTAGCTACTTGTAAGGGTTCAGATTACTTTAAATATAGTAGCTACTTGTAAGGGTTCAGATAACTTTAAATATAGTAACTTCTTGTAAGGGTTCAGATAACTTTAAATATAGTAGCTACTTGTAAGGGTTCAGATAACTTTAAATATAGTAACTTCTTGTAAGGGTTCAGATAACTTTAAATATAGTAGCTACTTGTAAGGGTTCAGATTACTTTAAATATAGTAGCTTCTTGTAAAGGTTCAGATAACTTTAAATATAGTAGCTACTTGTAAGGGTTCAGATAACTTTAAATATAGTAGCTTCTTGTAAAGGTTCAGATTACTTTAAATATAGTAGCTTCTTGTAAAGGTTCAGATTACTTTAAATATAGTAGCTTCTTGTAAAGGTTCAGATTACTTTAAATATAGTAGCTTCTTGTAAAGGTTCAGATTACTTTAAATATAGTAGCTTCTTGTAAAGGTTCAGATAACTTTAAATATAGTAGCTTCTTGTAAAGGTTCAGATAACTTTAAATATAGTAGCTTCTTGTAAAGGTTCAGATTACTTTAAATATAGTAGCTTCTTGTAAAGGTTCAGATTACTTTAAATATAGTAGCTTCTTGTAAAGGTTCAGATTACTTTAAATATAGTAGCTTCTTGTAAAGGTTCAGATTACTTTAAATATAGTAGCTTCTTGTAAAGGTTCAGATTACTTTAAATATAGTAGCTTCTTGTAAAGGTTCAGATTACTTTAAATATAGTAGCTTCTTGTAAAGGTTCAGATTACTTTAAAGATAGTAGCTTCTTGTAAAGGTTCAGATAACTTTAAATATAGTAGCTTCTTGTAAGGGTTCAGATAACTTTAAATATAGTAGCTTCTTGTAAGGGTTCAGATAACTTTAAATATAGTAGCTACTTGTAAGGGTTCAGATAACTTTAAATATAGTAGCTACTTGTAAGGGTTCAGATAACTTTAAATATAGTAGCTACTTGTAAAGGTTCAGATAACTTTAAATATAGTAGCTACTTGTAAGGGTTCAGATAACTTTAAATATAGTAGCTACTTGTAAAGGTTCAGATTACTTTAAATATAGTAGCTACTTGTAAGGGTTCAGATAACCTTAAATATAGTAGCTTCTTGTAAGGGTTCAGATAACTTTAAATATAGTAGCTACTTGTAAAGGTTCAGATTACTTTAAATATAGTAGCTACTTGTAAGGGTTCAGATAACTTTAAATATAGTAGCTACTGGTAAGGGTTCAGATAACTTTAAATATAGTAGCTTCTTGTAAGGGTTCAGATAACTTTAAATATAGTAGCTACTTGTAAAGGTTCAGATAACTTTAAATATAGTAGCTACTTGTAAGGGTTCAGATTACTTTAAATATAGTAGCTACTTGTAAGGGTTCAGATAACTTTAAATATAGTTACTTCTTGTAAGGGTTCAGATAACTTTAAATATAGTAGCTACTTGTAAAGGTTCAGATAACTTTAAATATAGTAGCTACTTGTAAAGGTTCAGATAACTTTAAATATAGTAGCTACTTGTAAAGGCTCAGATAACTTTAAATATAGTAGCTACTTGTAAGGGTTCAGATAACTTTAAATATAGTAGCTACTTGTAAGGGTTCAGATAACTTTAAATATAGTAGCTTCTTGTAAGGGTTCAGATAACTTTAAATATAGTAGCTACTTGTAAGGGTTCAGATAACTTTAAATATAGTAGCTACTTGTAAGGGTTCAGATAACATTAAATATAGTAGCTACTTGTAAGGGTTCAGATTACTTTAAATATAGTAGCTTCTTGTAAGGGTTCAGATAACTTTAAATATAGTAGCTTCTTGTAAAGGTTCAGATTACTTTAAATATAGTAGCTACTTGTAAGGGTTCAGATAACTTTAAATATAGTAACTTCTTGTAAGGGTTCAGATTACTTTAAATATAGTAGCTACTTGTAAGGGTTCAGATTACTTTAAATATAGTAGCATTTTGTAAGGGTTCAGATTACTTTAAATATAGTAGCTTCTTGTAAGGGTTCAGATTACTTTAAATATAGTAGCTACTTGTAAGGGTTCAGATTACTTTAAATATAGTAGCTTCTTGTAAGGGTTCAGATAACTTTAAATATAGTAGCTACTTGTAAGGGTTCAGATAACTTTAAATATAGTAGCTACTTGTAAGGGTTCAGATAACCTTAAATATAGTAGCTTCTTGTAAGGGTTCAGATAACTTTAAATATAGTAGCTACTTGTAAAGGTTCAGATTACTTTAAATATAGTAGCTACTTGTAAGGGTTCAGATAACTTTAAATATAGTAGCTACTGGTAAGGGTTCAGATAACTTTAAATATAGTAGCTTCTTGTAAGGGTTCAGATAACTTTAAATATAGTAGCTACTTGTAAAGGTTCAGATAACTTTAAATATAGTAGCTACTTGTAAGGGTTCAGATTACTTTAAATATAGTAGCTACTTGTAAGGGTTCAGATAACTTTAAATATAGTTACTTCTTGTAAGGGTTCAGATAACTTTAAATATAGTAGCTACTTGTAAAGGTTCAGATAACTTTAAATATAGTAGCTACTTGTAAAGGTTCAGATAACTTTAAATATAGTAGCTACTTGTAAAGGCTCAGATAACTTTAAATATAGTAGCTACTTGTAAGGGTTCAGATAACTTTAAATATAGTAGCTACTTGTAAGGGTTCAGATAACTTTAAATATAGTAGCTTCTTGTAAAGGTTCAGATAACTTTAAATATAGTAGCTACTTGTAAGGGTTCAGATAACTTTAAATATAGTAGCTACTTGTAAGGGTTCAGATAACATTAAATATAGTAGCTACTTGTAAGGGTTCAGATTACTTTAAATATAGTAGCTTCTTGTAAGGGTTCAGATAACTTTAAATATAGTAGCTTCTTGTAAAGGTTCAGATTACTTTAAATATAGTAGCTACTTGTAAGGGTTCAGATAACTTTAAATATAGTAACTTCTTGTAAGGGTTCAGATTACTTTAAATATAGTAGCTACTTGTAAGGGTTCAGATTACTTTAAATATAGTAGCATTTTGTAAGGGTTCAGATTACTTTAAATATAGTAGCTTCTTGTAAGGGTTCAGATTACTTTAAATATAGTAGCTACTTGTAAGGGTTCAGATTACTTTAAATATAGTAGCTTCTTGTAAGGGTTCAGATAACTTTAAATATAGTAGCTACTTGTAAGGGTTCAGATAACTTTAAATATAGTAGCTACTTGTAAGGGTTCAGATAACTTTAAATATAGTAGCTTCTTGTAAGGGTTCAGATAACTTTAAATATAGTAGCTTCTTGTAAGGGTTCAGATAACTTTAAATATAGTAGCTTCTTGTAAGGGTTCAGATAACTTTAAATATAGTAGCTTCTTGTAAGGGTTCAGATTACTTTAAATATAGTAGCTACTTGTAAGGGTTCAGATAACTTTAAATATAGTAGCTTCTTGTAAGGGTTCAGATAACTTTAAATATAGTAGCTACTTGTAAGGGTTCAGATTACTTTAAATATAGTAGCTACTTGTAAGGGTTCAGATTACTTTAAATATAGTAGCTACTTGTAAGGGTTCAGATTACTTTAAATATAGTAGCTACTTGTAAGGGTTCAGATAACTTTAAATATAGTAGCTACTTGTAAGGGTTCAGATAACTTTAAATATAGTAGCTACTTGTAAGGGTTCAGATAACTTTAAATATAGTAGCTACTTGTAAGGGTTCAGATAACTTAAATATAGTAGCTACTTGTAAGGGTTCAGATAACTTTAAATATGGTAGCTTCTTGTAAGGGTTCAGATTACTTTAAATATAGTAGCTTCTTGTAAGGGTGCAGATAACTTTAAATATAGTAGCTACTTGTAAGGGTTCAGATTACTTTAAATATAGTAGCTACTTGTAAGGGTTCAGATAACTTTAAATATAGTAGCTACTTGTAAGGGTTCAGATAACTTTAAATATAGTAGCTTCTTGTAAGGGTTCAGATTACTTTAAATATAGTAGCTACTTGTAAGGGTTCAGATAACTTTAAATATAGTAGCTACTTGTAAGGGTTCAGATAACTTTAAATATAGTAGCTTCTTGTAAGGGTTCAGATTACTTTAAATATAGTAGCTACTTGTAAGGGTTCAGATAACTTTAGATATAGTAGCTTCTTGTAAGGGTTCAGATTACTTTAAATATAGTAGCTACTTGTAAGGGTTCAGATAACTTTAGATATAGTAGCTTCTTGTAAGGGTTCAGATAACTTTAGATATAGTAGCTTCTTGTAAGGGTTCAGATAACTTTAAATATAGTAGCTACTTGTAAGGGTTCAGATAACTTTAAATATAGTAGCTACTTGTAAGGGTTCAGATAACTTTACATTGAGTAGCTACTTGTAAGGGTTCAGATAACTTTAAATATAGTAGCTACTGGTAAGGGTTCAGATTACTTTAAATATAGTAGCTACTTGTAAGGGTTCAGATTACTTTAAATATAGTAGCTACTTGTAAGGGTTCAGATAACTTTAGATATAGTAGCTACTTGTAAGGGTTCAGATAACTTTAGATATAGTAGCTACTTGTAAGGGTTCAGATAACTTTAAATATAGTAGCTACTTGTAAGGGTTCAGATTACTTTAAATATAGTAGCTACTTGTAAGGGTTCAGATAACTTTAGATATAGTAGCTACTTGTAAGGGTTCAGATAACTTTAAATATAGTAGCTACTTGTAAGGGTTCAGATAACTTTAGATATAGTAGCTACTTGTAAGGGTTCAGATTACTTTAAATATAGTAGCTACTTGTAAGGGTTCAGATAACTTTAGATATAGTAGCTACTGGTAAGGGTTCAGATAACTTTAAATATAGTAGCTACTTGTAAGGGTTCAGATAACTTTAAATATAGTAGCTACTTGTAAAGGTTCAGATAACTTTAGATATAGTAGCTTCTTGTAAGTGTTCAGATAACTTTACATTGAGTAGCTACTTGTAAGGGTTCAGATAACTTTACATTGAGTAGCTACTTGTAAGGGTTCAGATAACTTTAAATATAGTAGCTACTTGTAAGGGTTCAGATTACTTTAAATATAGTAGCTACTTGTAAGGGTTCAGATAACTTTAAAAATAGTAGCTACTTGTAAGGGTTCAGATTACTTTAGATACAGTAGCTTCTTGTAAGGGTTCAGATAACTTTAAATATAGTAGCTACTTGTAAGGGTTCAGATAACTTTAGATACAGTAGCTTCTTGTAAGGGTTCAGATAACATTAAATATAGTAGCTACTTGTAAGGGTTTAGATAACTTTAAATATAGTAGCTTCTTGTAAGGGTTCAGATAACTTTAGATACAGTAGCTTCTTGTAAGGGTTCAGATAACTTTAAATATAGTAGCTACTTGTAAGGGTTCAGATTACTTTAAATATAGTAGCTTCTTGTAAGGGTTCAGATTACTTTAAATATAGTAGCTTCTTGTAAGGGTTCAGATAACTTTAGATATAGTAGCTACTTGTAAGGGTTCAGATAACTTTAAATATAGTAGCTACTTGTAAGGGTTCAGATTACTTTAAATATAGTAGCTTCTTGTAAGGGTTCAGATAACTTTAAATATAGTAGCTTCTTGTAAGGGTTCAGATAACTTTAAATATAGTAGCTACTTGTAAAGGTTCAGATTACTTTAAATATAGTAGCTTCTTGTAAGGGTTCAGATAACTTTAGATATAGTAGCTACTTGTAAGGGTTCAGATTACTTTAAATATAGTAGCTTCTTGTAAGGGTTCAGATAACTTTAAATATAGTAGCTACTTGTAAGGGTTCAGATTACTTTAGATACAGTAGCTTCTTGTAAGGGTTCAGATAACTTTAAATATAGTAGCTACTTGTAAGGGTTCAGATAACTTTAAATATAGTAGCTACTTGTAAGGGTTCAGATAACTTTAGATATAGTAGCTTCTTGTAAGGGTTCAGATTACTTTAAATATAGTAGCTACTTGTAAGGGTTCAGATAACTTTAAATATAGTAGCTACTTGTAAGGGTTCAGATTACTTTAAATATAGTAGCTACTTGTAAGGGTTCAGATTACTTTAGATACAGTAGCTTCTTGTAAGGGTTCAGATAACTTTAAATATAGTAGCTACTTGTAAGGGTTCAGATAACTTTAAATATAGTAGCTACTTGTAAGGGTTCAGATAACTTTAGATATAGTAGCTTCTTGTAAGGGTTCAGATTACTTTAAATATAGTAGCTACTTGTAAGGGTTCAGATTACTTTAGATATAGTAGCTACTTGTAAGGGTTCAGATTACTTTAAATATAGTAGCTTCTTGTAAGGGTTCAGATTACTTTAAATATAGTAGCTACTTGTAAGGGTTCAGATTACTTTAAATATAGTAGCTTCTTGTAAGGGTTCAGATTACTTTAAATATAGTAGCTACTTGTAAGGGTTCAGATTACTTTAAATATAGTAGCTACTTGTAAGGGTTCAGATTACTTTAAATATAGTAGCTTCTTGTACTGTATTTGCAACAAAGGCCTTTGTTGGCATGTTTCTAGCCACTTATGATTCTAATTCTAGCAAACCTCTAGTTTTGTGTCATTGTTGTTCTACTGATACAACGCCTGATTGTGGCGATAACATGATTTGAGGATGAAAAGTTACATTGAGATACCAATATATGTACACAGCTTTCATTCAAAATTCAACCATGTTTTGCAAGTTCTTAACTTTTTTCTATACAGAGCAATTTCTAGACTCTTTCTACACTTGAATTTGAAAGGTTTCAGCTGCTGATTCCTTCAGAAGTAATTAGACGCTATGAGATGAACATTCTCAAACATAAACAGAAGAATAATATGAACATGCCTATCTTCTGTCAAGTGTCAAATATTTTTGTTTCATTTTCAACCTTTTTTTACTTATCATTATAAGTGATGACCTTGTCCGAAGATATGCAAAAGGTAAACATTAATTTTCAAAAAAATATTCTGCTAAACTAACATCATTTATGAGTACCGATACTAAAATAAGCTAGTACAACATTCAATGGTGCAGATATCATGACAATAATAAAGTGCTTTAGATTGATTTCATAAAAAATCACACAAAATATCACCTGAAGTAAATTCTGGACAATCATAGCCATTGATTTCTGAGAATCTGGCTGACTAGTATATTTCTAAAAACAGGGAAAGAAATATTCCTATATTCCACAGGGATCAATCGCATGACATACAAACTGCCTTCAAACACAAATCCATAAAAATAGAAAGATTTAGTGCCAGAATCCAGAACGATTATTTTGCTTTGTGTCAAACCCCAGTTCTTATGGGAATATTATGTCTTTGCGCTCATGCAATTATGTTCACATAATAAGAACAAGAGAAGAGAACGTCAAAAAGAATAATCAAAGACTGCATGTGCATATTGAATTGTTATATACAAATAAGCGTCATTAGGATTGGCAAATACCTTGCTTGCAGTAAATTTAAGTAATGCTACTTAAGGGACTCCCTCATTGATTTCAGAATGACAATTTTCTTTTAAAAACAATGTTAACCTGGAGTCATTTTAATAATTCATTTGATTTAAAATGAAACAGAAGTTGTATTACATACTGAATGATAGCCATTTGAACAGTTCTGGAAGTGTGTCTCTGAAGAACAGCAGTCTTTAGAACTAAAAATGATGCAATCCACAGCAAAGGTTTCCTCATGACTTGACAAAGTAACATAGCAGCAATACCCCTGACAGTAGGTGGGGACCAGGTAACATAGCAGCTATACCCCTGACAGTAGGTGGAGACCAGGATACATTGCAGCTATACCCCTGACAGTAGGTGGAGACAAGGTAACATAGCAGCGATACCCCTGACAGTAGGTGGGGACAGGATAACATAGCAGCGATACCCCTGACAGTAGGTGGGGACAAGGTAACATAGCAGCGATACCCCTGACAGTAGGTGGGGACAAAGTAACATAGCAGCTATACCCCTGACAGTAGGTGGGGACCAGGTAACATAGCAGCTTTACCCCTGACAGTAGGTGGAGACCAGGTAACATAGCAGCTATACCACTGACAGCAGATGGGGACCAGGTAACATAGCAGCGATACCCCTGACAGTAGGTGGAGACAAGGTAACATAGCAGCTATACCCCTGACAGTAGGTAGGGACAAGGTAACATAGCAGTGATACCACTGACAATAGGGGGAGACCAGGTAACATAGCAGGGATACCCCTGACAGTAGGTGGGGACAAGGTAACATAGCAGCAATACCCCTGACAGTAGGTGGAGACAAGGTAACATAGCAGCGATACCCCTGACAGAAGGTGGAGACAAGGTAACATAGCAGCTATACCCCTGACAGTAGGTGGGGACAAGGTAACATAGCAGCAATACCCCTGACAATAGGGGGAGACCAGGTAACATAGCAGGGATACCCCTGACAGTAGGTGGGGTCAAGGTAACATAGCAGCGATACCCCTGACAGTAGGTAGAGACAAGGTAACATAGCAGCGATACCCCTGACAGTAGGTGGAGACAAGGTAACATAGCAGCGATACCACTGACAGTAGGTAGGCACAGGAAAACATAGCAGCAATACCACTGACAGTAGGAGGGGACAAGGTAACATAGCAGCGATACTACTGACAGTAGGTGGAGACAAGGTTACATAGCAGCGATACCCCTGACAGTAGGTGGGGACAAGATAACATAGCAGCTATACCCCTGACAGTAGGTGGAGACAAGGTAACATAGCAGTGATACCACTGACAGTAGGTGGGGACAAGGTAACATAGCAGCGATACCCCTGACAGTAGGAGACAAGGTATGATAGCAGCAATACCCCTGACAGTAGGTGGAGACAAGGTAACAAAGCAGTGATACCACTGACAGTAGGTGGGGACAAGGTAACATAGCAGCTATACTCCTGACAGTAGGTGAGGACAAGGTAACATAGCAACGATACCCTTGACAGTAGGTGGGGACAAGGTAACATAGCAGCTATACTCCTGACAGTAGGTGGGGACAAGGTAACATAGCAGCGATACCCCTGACAGTAGGTGGAGACCAGATAACATAGCAGCTATACCCCTGACAGTGTAACATAGCAGCGATACCCCTGACAGTAGGTGGAGACCAGGTAACATAGCAGCTACACCCCTGACGGTGGATGGGGACAAGTCACATAGCAGCTATACCCCTGACAGTAGGTGGAGACAAGATAACAGAGCAGCTCATACAATAGTTATCACCCTTTAAGTATATAAATTACTTAAAGTAGGTCTTGTCTGATATGGTCGATTGTGAATGGGCGTTATAGGAATGACGTCACCATTACGTCATATGTACTTCCGTTGTGTGGAAAATTCTCAATAAAAAAAAAATGTTCTTGTGATTGATAGACATGTTTTCACATGCTCAATACACTGTAAATCAAAACCATCATTATTCCTGAAACTTTTATACCTTAAGTATCTATTCTTGCTTGATTTATCATTTCGAGTAGAGATTAAAGCATAAACCGCTGCCCTATAGTTGAAAGGTCATTTTGGAAGATCTGTCATGGCGGACGGTGCAACTTTTAGAGTTTGTTTTTCTTAGGAATGACTTGACCCCCCTTTTTTATTGGCTTAAAAGGTAATTTAAAGCTTGTACTTTAAGAATATATGTGGTTATCATAGCCTGCATTCGCTCGAAATGCCTTTAAATGTTGTCTAAAAATTATAATTTTACATTGAATTATATAGGGAATAACAATGGTGGTGTGTAACCTAACCTCGGACAAGCTAGATAACTAGGCAAATCACTGTAGTCACCCGAGAGTGATTGCCCTTTAATTAAAGAAATTACCTAAAATTGCTCTTGTCCATCAGTTACAAGCATTTATCACAAAATTTGATCAGAATGTGTAAGGAAATAATACTTTTTACAAGTTTGATAAATAACCAAATTGCTTTTGTCATCAGGAGTAATGTATTACCCTTTATTTATAGCAATTACTACAGCACCTAAAAGTTTTACTCATGTGAGCAATATAGGGCCATCATCTTTACCCAATGTAAAACAATTTTTAAGTCTATCAATATCACATTTAGGGGTAACATTCTGACCATAGTTTAAACAAGCAAATTCGTTGAATTGATATTTCACGCCTGATTGGGCTAAGTCAAGGAATGGAAATCAATTGTTGGTGAAATATATATATGAGTTTGATTGCAACTGTTTGAAAAAGTTTCATGAAGATTGGTCCAGATATATTGCAAAAATTATAGCCTCTAGAGTGTCCACAAGGTTTTTTAAAGATTTGACCCAGTGACCTCATTTTCGACCCCACATGACCTACTAGTTTCAAACTATTCCAAGATTTCATCGAGGCAAACATTCTGATTAAGTTTCATGGAATTAGAGCAGATGTATTGCCTCAAGAGTGTTCCCAAGATTTCTGTAAGATATGACCCTGTGATCTAGTTTTTGACCCCATGTGACCAATTTTAAAACTCTTTTAAGATTTCATTAAGGCAAACATTCTGACCAAATTTGAACATAACTGACTATTCAATACCAATGTTTGGTTCGGGACACAATTTATAAAAGATTTCACCTACTGACCTGGTTTCAACAACAATCAAGGAAAACAGTCTGAAAAAGTTTCATGAATATTAGATCGCCTCTAGTGTGTTCCCAATATTTTTTCTAAGATTTGACCTATTGACCTTGTTTTTGACCCATATGACCCACTTTTAAAATGCAGTCAACATTTAACCCAAGAGAACATTCTGACAATGTTTGAACATAATCAGACCAATCACCACCATAAAATAGTTTCTGACAAGATGTTTGATTTGACCTAGTGACCTAATTTTTTATCACATGTGACCCAGTTTAAAACATGTCCAAGAGTTCTTCAAGGAAAACATTCTGATCAAGTTTCATGAATGTTAGACCATACATAATGCCTCTAATGTGTTTCTAAGATTTGACCAAGTGACCTAGTTTTTGACCCCATGTGCCCCACTTTTACAAGCGGTCCATATTTCATCAAGGGGTACATCATGACCAAGTTTAAACATAATCCGACCAATCATTACCATTCCCGACAAAAAAAAAAGATTTGACCTCGTGCCCTAATTTTTGATCATGTGTGACCTAGTATTAAATAAGTCCAGGATTTCATCAAGGAAAACATTCTGATTAAGTTTTATGAATATTTGACCATGTATAATGCCTCTAGTATGTTCCAAAGATTTTTCTAAGATTTGACCTAGTGACCTAGTTTTAGAACCCCATGTGACCCACTTTTTTAAGTGGTCCATATTTCATCAAGGGGTACACCATGACCAAGTCTGAACATAACTTGACCAATCATTACAAGGATATGGTTCCGGACAAGACTTTTCAAAGATTTGACCTAGTGACCTAATTTTCGATCATATATGACCCAGTTAAATTCACGACTAAGAGTCCATCAAGGAAAACATTCTGATTAAGTTTCATGAATATATGACCATGTATAATGCCCCTTGTATGTTCCAAAGATTTTTCTAAGATTGACCTAGTGACCTAGTTTTTGACCCCATGTGACCCACTTTTACCAGTAGTCAAGATTTGATCAAGGGGAACATTCTGACCAAGTTTGAACATTAACAGATCAATGCCTACCAAGATATGGTACCGGACGGGTGGAAGGATGGAAGGACGGACGGAAATTGGACGGACAACGCCAAAACAATATCCCCCTCCCGAAACCTTCGATTCGGCGGGGGATAACAAAGTCTGACAAATAAATACCAATATTTGGTTCCGGACATGATTTTTTTAAAGAATTGACCACGTAAACCAGTTTGTGAACTCATGTGACCCCGTTTCAAACTAGTAAATGATGTCATCAAGGAAAGCATTCTGATTTTGTTTCATAAATAATGGACCATTATATATAGTCTCTAGTATGTTCCCAATATTTTTTATAAGATTTGACCTAGTGATCTAGTTTTTGACCCCATGTGACCCACTTTCAAAAAGGGGTCAGATTCCATCAAGGGTAACTTTCTGTCCAAGTTTGAACATAATCTAATCAATCATAACAATGATATGGTTCCAAACAAAAACAAGAGGGCCCTGAAGGCCCTGAATCGCTCACCTGATCCAATAAAAATCATCAACAATAACATTCTTATCAATTTCCATGAACATATGTTCATAAATGTGGCCTCTAGCGTGTTAAAATACTTTTCCTATTATTTGAACTGGTGACCTAGTTTTTGACCGCACATGACCCAGATTCAAACTTGGCCTAGAGCTAATCAATATAAACATTCTGAATAAGTTTCATGGACATACAGTCATAAATGTGACCTCTAGAGTGCTAACAAGCTTTTCCTATAATTTGACCTATTGACCTAGATTTTGACCTCCCATGACCCAGATTTAAACTTGACTTAGAGGTAATCAATATAAACATTCTGACCAAGATTCCCAATGATACAGTCATAAATGTGACCTCTAGAGTGCAAACAAGATTTTCCTATGATTTGATCTTATGAGCTAGTCTTTGACTGCACATAACCCAGTTTTAAACTTGACTTAGAGATAATTAATGTTAACATTCTGACCAACTTTCATGAAGAAAACTTTATAAATTTGACCTCTAGAGTGTTAACAAGCTTTTCCTTTAATTTGGCCTGGTGACCTAATTTTTGACCGCACATGACCCAGATTCGAACTTGGCCTAGAGCTAATAAATATAAACATTCTAACTAAGTTTCATGAACATACAGTCATAAATGTGACCTCTAGAGTGCTAACCAGCTTTTCCTATGACTTGACCTGGTGACCTAGTTTTTGACCGCACATGACCCAGATTTGCACTTGACTTAAAGATTATTAATATAAACATTCTGACCAACTTTCATGAAGATATTTTCTTTCAATTTGACCTGGTGACCTAGTTTTTGACCACACATGACCAAGAATCGAACTTGACCTAGAGAGTATTAATATTAACATTCTGACCAAGTTTCCTGAAGATACAGTCATAAATGTGACCTCTATAGTGTTAACAAGCTTTTCCTTTAATTTGACCTGAGCTAAAAATCCAAAATTTGACCTTATGATATGTTTTACATTTGTTCAAGGGTTTATCAGAAGCAGAAACATCATAATTAATTTTGATGAACCAAATATAACATACTGACCAATCCAAGCCAAGAGATGGTTTCCGATGATTGTTAAAGGCAGAATATTCTCTAAGAATTGACCTACTGACCTACTTATTTTAATAGCATGTGACCCAGTTTTAAACTTTTGTCAAAGAGTTCATCAGGGAAACATTCTGATTAAGTTTCATGAATATTGGACAAAATATAGTGTGTTCTCGAAGATTTGACCTAGTAAGTTAATTTTTTAACCACTTTTACAAGTGGTTGAGGTTTCATTAAGGGAAACATTGAGCAAATCTGAACATTTTCTGACCAATCCCTGCCAAAATATGGTTCCGAACAGAAAAAAAAATGACAGACTGACGGACAATGCCAAAACAATATCCCCCTCCTAAAACCTTTGGTTTGGTGTGGGGTAATAAAGATAAAAACAGACACATATGCACACAAAGTCAAATTTAGCCAATTTTCATTTTTATACCACTAACACATTATACTGGGGTACATGTTAGCTGATTCAAAATAAATTATGGACAGAAAAATAAATATCACAAAAGGTTAAAATGTACCGCAAATGTCGTATTAGAAGTGTAACCAATTAAAATGTTTCAACAACTAAAGTTATCATTGCTTTACTAAACTCTTAACCTTTAGAAATATGCAATTAATAACTGTGAACTACTGTGAAAGGTAATACATCTGTGCAATTGGTTTGCAGTGAACCTGTTCAGGCTGCTGATGGCAGGCATAAATCAAAGCGCTTAAAGCTTTGAATGGCTTTCGGCCTGCAACGTTTTGTGAGTATAGTCATGTAATTGTAAAACATAATTATTAACATAAAATTCTAAAGATAGTATATGCTCGCTCATAATTTCCTTTGGAAAAACTTTTAGAGTTTTATGTTGATTCACAATTAGATCATGTAGTATTAGTCACTTGAAATGTGTAATACGCCAAATATATACATATAAGGTAAGGAGTAATTCTCAATATCATATAAAACCTTATCTGGAGCTTTGGTTTCAAAAACAATGCACTGCCACGGATAAAGCATTAAGGAATTTTAGTCAAATCTACTCTACAATTTGAACTTGACTTAGGCGTATTAAATTTACTTCCAGGAAATGCCAGCCTAACCAAATGCATCCCAACCAAATGCATTGGACATATTAATTAGGTTTATGTTTAAGGCTTCCTTCTACAATGACAAATACCTCTGGATCGAATCACCCAAATATTATTTATTCCCTGTATGTTGGATGTATGTATCTTAATAATGCCTTCAACCTATGTCACAAAATGAACAGATTACTCATTTATATCAGTGGTTTTTAAATATGCATATGCATTATACTACATGCTCAAGACTTTGGTCTGAAATTACTGAGACAAACTGAGGAATATTCACACACATTCTGTTTCATTCGGCATCACATGATTATGACACAAATTGTAGCAGGTCGATAGCCTGTCAATGCTTTACGCGATTTGATTTGAATGGTAAAAGTGTATAATATGCATTTTATACTGGTTAAAGGTTATTAGTATATACTTACACAAGAGAATGGACTTATGCAACACTTATTTTACAAACTCAAGGACAAACTATCAATCTCAATAAAAATGTCAAGTAAGAGCGATTTAAGCAATTTAAAACATAGAAAATATTCTTATGAATGAACTTCAATCACCAAAAATACACTGATTGTAGGATAAAATGAAGTATTATAATTTCATTTAAAACATTATGGTTTGATATCTTACGCCTAAATGGCATTTATTTGCATCATAATACAATCCATATTTTTTCCGGGTTTTAAACGAGTTCTCAGAGTTTATTTCCAGGAAATAAACCTGTCTGAATGCGATGACCCAGATTCTATTCTTAACTACAAAGTGCATGTAGATATTATCGGTCCTCGGCCTTACATGTATTTATTTGATTCAGTACGCATTCATTTAGAAACTATTTGCAGATTCTGCTTTTTATATTGCGTTCTGTAACTTGCCGATATTGAAATAATTGCTCTTTGTACAATTTTAATCGCGCTATATTACGCAAAACGCAGCTTATTCGAACTATATTAACCGCATAACAAAGATTGAAAACACCTAACAGCGCTACTTTTAGCTAGCTAATTAATATGCAGAACACAGTCCGTAGCAATTGAAGCAGATTGCTTACTAGGTATTTTCGACATAACTGTTAATGTAAATTAGGTTGTTGACCAACGCAGTTCTAACTGCGCTTGGGTTGATACGCCCGTGCGCGCATTAATTCGCCAAAAGTTAAAAATGTAATGTCGATCTGCTTTTGCGATTTCCGAGATACGGTTATAAAATACTGCAGGCCTGGCGGCCTACAGCCTAAAAACCGTATCATACAATTAAGGTTAAACACCACCTACATTGCTAAAAGAGCCCAACATTTCTGAATTTTGCCAAATGCTGTGTTCAGTGGATCATGAGATTGATTTATCTCATTGGTCATTCACAGGCTTTCAACTCTGCCTACCAATCTAGGTTATAGTTAACTAATTGTGACATTAAACCATGCCTGTATTTGATATTTATGACTCTATACATGAATGATCATCATATGAGTGCATTTTAAAGAATTGCTGAATGAGGAAAAGGACTGATTCAAAACCATCCAAGCTGATATAATATCAACAAGTTTCTGAGATATCAGCATCCTGTTTGATTACAATTTCTTCTTTTCCATAGAAAATCGTTTGATCAAGATTACAACCTAAGAACTGACATATCATTCTCCTGGACAGAAATTAGACCTATTGCAATAGATGTACCCTATGATCTGATGAATTTGTTATACAAAACAGTTTTAAAGATTGGCTAATAAATTGCTTGTATTTCCTGATTGAACAGATCTTTCTCAAAAGAAAATATGCCTGCCTCTTAATGAATATTAAAAAAGTTCTGCAACCAATTGTATATATCTGGTTAACCATACTACATCAGTCAATCAAGGCTGAGGGTAAAACCATATTACATCAGTACATCAGTCAACGCCGAGGGTATAACCATACTTCATCAGTCAACACCATACTACATCAGTCAACGCCAAGGGTATAACCATACTACATCAGTCAACACCATACTACATCAGTCAACGCCGAGGGTATAACCATACTACATCAGTCAACACCATACTACATCAGTCAACGCCGAGGGTATAACCATACTACATCAGTCAACACCATACTACATCAGTCAATCAAGGCTGAGGGTATAACCATACTACATGGGTCAACGCCAAGGGTATAACCATACATCATCAGTCAACACCATACTACATCAGTCAATCAAGGCTGAGGGTATAACCATACTACATGGGTCAGCGCCGAGGGTATAACCGTACTGCTTCAGTCAACACCATACTACTCAGTCAATCAAGGCTGAGGGTATAACCATACTACATGGGTCAGCGCCGAGGGTATAACCGTACTGCATCAGTCAAGGCCGAGGGTATAACCATACTGCATCAGTCAAGGCCGAGGGTATAACCGTACTGCATCAGTCAAGGCCGAGGGTATAACCATACTACATGGGTCAGCGCCGAGGGTATAACCGTACTGCTTCAGTCAACACCATACTACATCAGTCAATCAAGGCTGAGGGTATAACCATACTACATGGGTCAGCGCCGCGGGTATAACCGTACTGCTTCAGTCAACACCATACTACATCAGTCAATCAAGGCTGAGGGTATAACCATACTACATGGGTCAGCGCCGAGGGTATAACCGTACTGCTTCAGTCAACACCATACTACATCAGTTAATCAAGGCTGAGGGTATAACCATACTACATGGGTCAACGCTGAGGGTATGACCATACTTCATCAGTCAAGGCCGAGGGTATAACCATACTGCATCAGTCAAGGCCGAGGGTATAACCATACTACATGGGTCAACACCGAGGGTATTACGTTACAACATCAGTCAACGCCATACTACATCAGTCAATCAAGGCCGAAGGTATAACCATACTACATGGGTCAACGCCAAGGGTATAACCATACTGCATCAGTCAACCCCATACTACATCAGTCAATCAAGGCTGAAGGTATAACCATACTTCATCAGTCAACACCATACTACATCAGTCAATCAAGGCTGAGGGTATAACCATACTACATGGGTCAACGCCGAGGGTATTACCATACTACATCAGTCAACGCCATACTACATCAGTTAATCAAGGCTGAGGGTATAACCATACTACATGGGTCAATGCTGAGGGTATAACCATACTTCATCAGTCAACACCATGGGTATAACCGTACTGCATCAGTCAAGGACGAAGGTATAACCATACTTCATCAGTCAACACCATACTACATCAGTCAATCAAGGCTGAGGGTATAACCGTACTGCATCAGTCAATCAAGTCTGAGGGTATAACCATACGACATGGGTCAGCGCCAAGGGTATAACCATACATCATCAGTCAACACCATACTACATCAGTCAATCAAGGCTGAGGGTATAACCATACTACATGGGTCAACGCTGAGGGTATAATCGTACTGCATCAGTCAACACCATACTACATCAGTCAAGGCCGAAGGTATTACCATACTTCATCAGTCAACACCGTACTACATCAGTACATCAAGGCTGAGGGTATAACCATACTACATGGGTCAACGCCGAGGCTATAACCATACTTCATCAGTCAACACCATACTACATCAGTCAATCAAGGCTGAGGGTATAACCATACTACATGGGTCAACGCTGAGGGTATAACCGTACTGCATCAGTCAAGGCCGAGGGTATAACCATACTTCATCAGTCAAGGCCGAGGGTATTACCATACTACATCAGACAAGGCACATTTACACCCAATCAAGGGCAACAACTCATGCAGTGGCTCAACACCTCAGATGTACAACCAAGTTAGGTTAGTTTTGTGAGTTCTATTCTTAACAATTTGGACATGATTCTTGATGTAATATATATTTTGAGGAGTTAGAGAGAGTTCATTAAAATACAATTTGCGAAGGGAGTTAAATAATTCTTCTATAAAATGTGGCTGAGGCATTCCATTATCACTATTATGTTTATATCATTATGTGTAAATACAAACCTTCAACAACTTCTCCATTGGGAAAAACAACCACAACTTTAGAGGTCTTATTTGACATAAAAATCCGGGGCCGATCAGGGGCAGGAGTCAGTTTTTTCAAGTCTGCATTGATTTTCGTCGTTCGGAATGCCATCCCATTGTATGTCGGGCCTATATCCCCCGGTTCTGCCTCTATCCCCCGGTGTATGTCGGGTCTCTATCCTCCGGTGTATGTCGGGTCTCTATCCCCTGGTGTATGTTGGGTCTCTATCCCCCAGTGTATGACGGGTCTCTATCCCCCTGTTCTGCCTTTGTTGATAATCCTTTGGTTCGAAAAGAAACTTTTCTACTGCACTTTATGTTATATATTGCACTGTTTGGCACTTCCGAGGTTACGAACAACACTTGCTGTCGAAGGTTATGTAAAACTTGATTTTCCTTGCTAAGAATTGTTGCTAGGTCATTTTTGTTGCTCGGTAATGTTGAAACTGACTTAACCACGTCAGAACACTTCTTTTGTGCATGTGAAAACTCATTTCCTTCTGTTATACACACCATTGATGAATCTGTACATTAAACAACCATGTTTCTTTTCAACGGCAAGTTTCAACTATTTTTCTCTGATTGTCTAACAGGGATTTCACTTTATAGTCAATAAAACTATAATAAAGATATAACAAAATCTGAACTGGACCTCTCTATTAGTTTTGAAATACAATTAACAAACAATTTGTCAGTTAGAATAAAATTGGATCCCAGATGATTATATACATGACACCACAATACTATTCAATTCAAAGCAAACCCAGCAGAATCAAGCTCATCATACATAATAATTCAAAAGCAATCATTGAACACTCCACGTTGTTGTTGTTTTTATAGAAGAGATTTAAAAAAAATGATACCTATGTTCTGTTAATATTACAATGAAACATTTCCAATGCATTGGTCAACTTTTGGAGCATTTTTTACTGGCTATATATGTTTAAAGTTAAAAGCATCAAATCCAAAAGAGATCAGTTCAGCAAAATTATATTTTGCGAAAAAATCCCCTCTGAAAACACTTGTGAGGAGATGTTTACCTTCATTATTGATATTATTAATTTGTATTGTACACTATTCAAATTTCCTTTTAATAAATATATCAACCTTATAATCATAATCATCTCTTGTGCAAAAATCCCAGTGTTCTAATATTTATTTTCTGAACACACTATATCTGTTTTCCAATATTTTCCATTCATTTTTTTCATCTTCAAATCCTCTAATGAATAATCTCTGTTTATCTAAACAGCTAAATTGATTATAAATATCAGGTGTTTGGGGGAAAAATCAGAAAATAGTCTGCAATAAAAATTAACTGATTTTTCAAACTCAAAAGTGGTTATCCATTTTGCCAGATATATTCCTCTATACTGTAGTTCAACTTGGTGAATAAAGTTAAAATAACTGCAATGGTTTCAATTTTTCGCAGGTTATGTATCCTACCATCTGCCAATATCTTTTTAAGGTTTTATGTTAGAACATAATAATTTTCTGCATAAGCTATAAATGTTTATTTAATAATTCCTTAAATTGAGTTATATATTACATTATTTTTTTTTAATCATGTCATATGGTAAATTATGATTTTTTTATTAAATTAACTATGTTGTATATATCTGTCACTGTAATTCATTGATATGATAACAAGAAGTTGTTGCTGATAAAGTTTCATAATAAAAGATTACGATAACACCAGATATTATGGTGTGACACACATTAAAACATTATTTTCGTCGTACAAACAGAAACATAAATTTCCTCGTACAAACAGAAACATTAATTTCCTCGTACACACAGAAACATTAATTTCCTCGTACAACAGAAACATTAATTTTCTCGTACAAACAGAAACATTAATTTCCTCGTACAAACAGAAACATTAATTTCCTCGTACAAACAGAAACATTAATTTCCTCGTACAAACAGAAACATTAATTTCCTCGTACAAACAGAAACATTAATTTCCTCGTACAATCAAAAACATTAATTTCCTCGTACAAACAGAAACATTAATTTCCTCGTACACACAGAAACATTAATTTCCTCGTACAAACAGAAACATTAATTTCCTCGTACAAACAGAAACATTAATTTTCTCGTACAAACAAAAACATTAATTTCCTCGTACAAACAGAAACATTAATTTCCTCGTACACACAGAAACATTAATTTCTTGTACAGACAGAAACATTAATTTCCTCGTACACACAGAAACATTAATTTCCTCGTACAAACAGAAACATTAATTTCCTCGTACAAACAAAAACATTAATTTCCTCGTACAAACAGAAACATTAATTTCCTCGTATAAACAAAAACATTAATTTCCTCGTACACACAGAAACATTAATTTCTTGGTACAAACAGAAACATTAATTTCCTCGTACACACAGAAACATTAATTTCCTCGTACAGACAGAAACATTAATTTCTCGTACAAACAGAAACATTAATTTCCTCGTACAAACAGAAACATTAATTTCCTCGTACAAACAGAAACATTAATTTCCTCATACAAACAGAAACATTAATTTCCTCATACAAACAGAAACATAAATCTCCTTGTACAAACAGAAGCACAAAAACATTAATTTCTTGGTACAAATGAAACCATTAATTTCCTCGTACAAACAGAAACATAAATCTCCTTGTACAAACAGAAGCACAAAAACATTAATTTCCTGGTACAAACAAAAGCAAAAAAACACATTAATTTCTTCGTCTGTTGCCCTATATATATATATATTCCAATATATTTTTCGATGTTTTTTTCTCCTAAATTTATAGTTGCTATTACTTGGGTGAATGGGTAGAATATTTTACCTCTCTTCACGGCATCAGGGTTAGAACTTACATGTTAGAAGGATGAGATCTTACTGCAATAACTCAATCATAATTTAGCTAGAACATTGGCCTGAGAACGGTATATTTTGACCATAAACACTGTTTCAAGTCACACTATTTTTAATTTTCTCTTTGTCAACAAACAATATCTCACCTTATTCATTCAACAACTTTTTTGTTAAGGCCTCTAGAAACATAGTCTAGCTCTGGGTAGACGTATTTAATATATTAGGATAAATGTGATCAACACCAACTTTCAAGGTCAAAATATCCTTCAAAAATACCCAAAGGATTGGCCTTTTTATTCTGCACTGAACAATTGTCCCTCACTTTAAATTCAGCAAAAATAATAAATGTTGAATGCCTGTTTAAGAGAGCTTTTTCAGTCTGCAGCCATGGATGTGGGTGAAAATAAAAACATGAGGGCCTAGCATAAAGTTCATATGAGTA
Source organism: Mya arenaria (assembly GCF_026914265.1). Lineage (NCBI taxonomy): Eukaryota > Metazoa > Mollusca > Bivalvia > Myida > Myidae > Mya > Mya arenaria. The sequence goes on from NC_069128.1 coordinate 20,073,382, forward strand.
AATGGTTCAGGGTTAGCAGAGGAACATCTGTTTGAAATTTACTACTTCAAAAGGGACAGTGGTTTATGACATTTAAATTGAAGCAATATTTTCAAGCATTTCCATCTTGTCATTTAGTGAAAACTAGCCCCTGACTGCCAAGTTTGTTAAAGGGGCTGTCTCACGTATGATAAAATAGCGAAAAAAAGAGTAAATTGTCGAAAACTGACATAAGTTGGCATCGATGTTTACAATACGTTGAAACTTACTAACTGAAGTACCACATAGTTTACAAGTTTAGCAGTCATTTCGTATTTTTCCCTTAAAACAGATTACTGGGTTTGTCTACCAGGTAGAATTCAATCCTTATGCGTGATTGGCTAGTCGGTGTTATCACGTGATATAACTGAGGTAGGTCTATAGCTTAATTATGTCACCCAATTAGAATAAGCCTTAATGTAGCCCAGTGAGTAAGACTTTTTGGCAACGCGGGTTCGAACCAGGTCTCCAACACATTTTTTTTTTACATTTTGGTACTTTTTTTTACAATTATGATATCAAAGCGTAACACATTCTATTAGATAATTGTCCTGAGATTCGTTACAGAAAAAAACTTTATTTGGTGCCAATCTGTGACACAGTCCCTTTAAGAACTAACATCGTTTCAAAGAATTTGATAAAGGGTCACCTAAGGAACAGTTCTGTGAAATACTTTGAAATCTATAGCCAGCAGTTTCTGAGGATAGTGAAAACTATTTTGAAATAATAATGTGCACAATTTCAAAGTCAATATTACAATCCCCGATTAGGTCTTTCAGGCCTATTTATCAATCTTTGTTTGAAACTCCTGATCTCATAGTGTTAACACCATACTGTGATAGCATCGGGACATCGAGGTGATAACTGTTAAAGCACAATTAGCATTAGTTAAAGAATGACATTGAGCACACATATGTAACAAATATCTATGTTAGGTAATGAGCGATTTAATTTGGGTTGTGTTTTTTTTTATATAATCATGACTGGTTTACACAATCTCAATATCATTTGAAATGTCTACTTCAACAAATTGGATCACCACAACCAACGTGGGAGGATATTTCGATCAGTACCTGTGTCTAAAAATTATCAATAATCCAAACTTTTTATCTCCGTCCCGTTGACTTCGAGTTAACAGTGTTTAAATGTAGACTCAAAGTGAAACTTATGAAGCTTACACTGAGTTGGCCAAGTCTTCTTTACAAACCTTTATGGCTTGAAGAAAGTTCATGAAGCTCAGCCTCAACTTTTTCATATTATGGTCATACAGTGAAAAGTAGCCCCATCCCCTGACAAACCACCATCGCTTGAAGGCACATAGGAATATTTGTGTGAAATTATTGTGAAATCTAGTCATGGTTCCTCAGAGGAGAAGAGGTTACATCAAGAAATTAAAAAAACTATAGAGATGTTCCATCACCAGAGGTACTCAACAAACGCTATTATAGGGATATATTACTTTCCATCACCAGAGGTACTCAACAAACGCTATTATAGGGATATATTACTTTCTATCACCAGAGGTACTCAACAAACGCTATTATAGGGATATATTACTTTCTATCACCAGAGGTACTCAACAAACGCTATTATAGGGATATATTACTTTCTATCACCAGAGGTACTCAACAAACGCTATTATAGGGATATATTACTTTCTATCACCAGAGGTACTCAACAAACGCTATTATAGGGATATATTACTAAGACTTATACTTTTAATTATCAGGCTTTTACCACGATTCTCATTTTTATGTCTTTCTTATAGAATTAGTATTCCTCAATTTAATGATATTACGATCACCATGTGACAAAGAGAGCATGCTTCTGACCTGCATTCCCAGGAAAACCCAACACCATAATATGCGGTCTGACACCTAAACAGGAGAATTAGGAAATTCTCTGAGACAGTTAAAACCAAACATTCCCTTGAATTATATATGAAAACGCTGAGAACAAAAACAAAAACTCTGCTGTATTCTACAACCACATTATAACACAGCAATGACATTTGCTCTGAAGTTTCTGGGGAGGCAGTCAAAGATGATATTTGTATTAGGCCACACCAAATTAATATTTCGTTCCTTGGATTTTTGCGCCCAAAATTAGAGTGAGCAAGCGAAAAAACAACAAGAATTTTGTCACTTTTCATTAAACCTAAAGCGAGCAAAGAGCGAAACATATTTTTTTCTTAAAATCAATATAAATAATAATATAAGAAAGATTGTTGAATATAATTGCCCTTAAACCCATTTAAATGCAATCTTGAACTGAACCTCTAAAGGACATACGGAAAATATCCAAATACATACTATTTACTCATCTGTTTTTAGTACACACATTATATGGATAAACAAAATTTTTAATATAATTAAAACATGTTTTAAGTATGACTATAATCATTCATAATAAAAAAAAACCTGCTTTTAGGAAAAAGTTTGAAATCACTGATATAAATCGACCTGAATCACTTTAACATCATTTGCAACTGTATTTAGACATTCATTAGAATTGATTTCTGATGTTTAAAAAATCATGTTTTACACTGGTTTTATCAAATATCAGACTCCATATACATTTAAATTTCTTGACTTAATTTCGTTTTGATTATCACAGTAAAGCAATGGCATGTGCTAATCGAAATGAAAAGTACAGTACGCGTACGCGGGTATGCACATGTTCAGAGTACTTTTATATGGTCAGTGAGACGTAATTCAGGATTTAATGCTGTAAAAATAAAATAGAAATTAAGGTGAGAAACTTAGGTTAGGCTTACCTATTTTTTGTTCTATCAAGACGCAGTGTTAATATGCTATTTATGAAAAGATATTTGTTTGAAACTGTTGTTTTGTCAGAAATTAGTCAAAAATGACTTCAATACATCAATTTGGACCAAACAATGAACCATGTACCTGTTAAGTGAAGGTGTCTTCTTCAGCATCACCATTATAAGGTAAAATTCTGGTCACTTGTAGTATGACTTGAATCAAATATTACTTAATAATGTCATTGTTCATCATTCCAATTTCATCCAAAAAGAATCACTAATAACACAATATTATAGCCACCTGCACCAGAAACACATGTTTTATTGCATAATGCACCAGTCAATTGTAACCACGGCCCCACCAGGTACGGAGGTATACCAGGGATAGCCGGGGAAATGGGCCGTGTTTTTACCTTCCAGGTGGCTCGCAGTGCCGGGGGAGTGCGGTGGTTTTGTCTTAGCGCCAAAAATAGCAAGGAATGGGTTTTACCTACAGTCCCTGCCAGGGGTGCGGGGTCATTTGGCGGGGATTTTACCAGCAGTTCATCCCCACAGGATGGGGCTTGGCATGAACGAAAGTCAAAGTCCCTGCTATTCCCCAGACCTGGAGGGGCTGTGGTTACAATTGACTGGTGCATATTTATTGATTCAATTAATGATCCTTTAGACACTGCATGAGACAATAAAATGACTCCCAGTATGGTCAAAACACATCAGTCAAAAATAGGATTAAATTCCCAAAATTTGATATACAGTATAAAACACCACGCATCGGTTACTTCCCTTTACAAAACACTTAAACTAGTGTAGAAAAATTAAAATTGATTATTTTTTCAGCCTTAAAAATATTATTACCACAAAAAATTTAGTTGGCGATTGAATTATAGGAGCTGAGGTGCACAAAATATTTTTTTTTTTTACATTTTCAAATAATCACGGTTAATCGGCAGAACGAAACATCAATTTGGTGTGGCCTTAAACACTATCTTTAGAAAAATGAAGGCAAGAATATTACTTTTGATATTTGCTTCATAATAAACTCTTAAAGTTGGCTCTTAGTACTTGTGTCTGAGATTTTTTTATCGAATTGTAAAACTATAAATAATGAATAAAACAAAACAAAACAAAACAAAGGACGAATGCCCCCAAAGTGTCATCCAGTTAAATTGATTATGCGATTAGAAATATTCCTACATTCAGGGAAAGCTATAAAATTTAAGCATATGCCAGCTCCCATGATGGTTAATATCAAGTGATTTAATAGGCCAGGACTTGGGTCTTGCATCGACATGTCTCCTTGAAATACCAAATACATGTGCCAACTGATTTGAAAATCCCTCTGTGCATGAAAAAGTTACAGCCCAGACAAAACCAACTTTCTGTATATGTATACAGTGCAGCATTCAATAATGATTAAAAGAGAGACCTTGACCTTTGAGGGTCTTGTATGTTATACATGGGCTTGTGTACTAATCATGTATGCCAATTTATTGTAAAATCACTCTGTGCATGACAAAATTACATCCAAGACTGTGACAACCAACTTCACTGTACCGGTGTATGCATATATTTAGCATTCCATAATGATGAACCTGTAAGTGTGGCCTTGACCTTTGAGCTAGGAATGTAGGTCTCACACGCAACATGTTGTCTTTATGTACAGTGAATGAACACATGTGCCAATTGATTTTCAAATCACTCTGTGCATGACATATATGCAGCTTTCCAAAGTGATAAACCTGTAAGTTTGGCCTTGACCTTTGAGGTAGATAATTATGTGGGTTTTGCAAATGACATATGTTGTCTGTATGTAGCGTACACATGTGCCAATTTATTTAAAATCATTAAAAATCCATAATGATTAGACCTTGGACATTGAGGTAGGGTTGTGGGTCTTGCTCATTACACATCGCCTGTATGTACAGAACATATGTGCCATTTAATTTTTAAAATCTAAATGTTGATGACAAAGTAACAGCCTGGAAACAACCAACTTCAATGTACATGAGATATGCAGCATTCTATAATGATAAACCTGAAAGCGTGGACTTGTGCTTTGAGGTAGGGACAGGGATTTGTGAGGATCACATCTTCTATAAGTACCTAACACATTTGCCAAGTAATTTAAAATCTCTCTCAGCATGACAAAATTACATCCCTGACACAACCAAATATATTATATATGTATATAAGCAGCATTTTATGATGGAAACCTCTTATTCTGACCTTGACCTTTGAAGTAGCGATGTGGGTCTTGCACACAACACATTGTCTCATAATGTACTGAACAGATAAAGATCCCTCCCTGCATAAAAAAGTTACAGCCTGGACAAGAAAAACAAACATATGGTGCGATTTTAATGTTCCCTCCTTATGGGGCATAAAAATAAAGCATGTATGAGATTACCCATATTGACCTTGACTTTAGAACAAGGGAACTCAACCAGCCCATATGTTATCTCAAAGCAAAAAAAATGCATGTGTACATTTTATTTTAATTAACACAATTGCCAGTCCAGATGCAAAATAGGTAAAGCTAAGTGTAACCTTGACCTTCAAGCCCTGCCACAACACATACATTTCATCTCAATTGTGTAAGTATATACCCTAGTTCATTTCAATAACCTGAAGTGTCAGTACAATTGCAAAAAAAGTGCTGGTCTGATTTGTCTGCTATCTGTAGATCTTTGAGCATTTAGCTAAGGGTCAACCCTGCAACAATATCTAATATGATTTTTTTTTGCCTGTTTAATTCTAGATGTAAAATAAGTGCATGTTTAATGTTACCTCTAAATGTGACCTTGACCTGTGAGATTTAGGGATGTATGCAGGTGTTGTTACTTCTAATTAAGTCTGACCTTGAACGGAATGCATGATATTACCTTTCCATTTAAACTTTGACTTTATGATGTGTGATGTTTCCTTTAAGTGTGTCCTTGACCTCTTCCCATATGAGATGTATGGTGTAATTTCTGAGTGTGACCTTAGCCCTTAACCTTAAGATATGTATAGATGTACCTCTGAATGTGACCTTGACCTTTTAGCTTAAGATGTGTATAGATGTACCTCTGAATGTGACCTTGACATTTTAACTTAAGATATGTTTAGATGTACGTCTGAATGTGACCTTGACCTTTTAGCTTAAGATATGTATAGATGTACCCCTGAATGTGACCATGACATTTTAGCTTAAGATATGTATAGATGTACCTCTAAATGTGACCTTGACCTTTTAGCTTAAGATATGTATAGATGTACCTCTGAATGTGACCTTGACCTTTTAGCTTAAGATATGTATAGATGTACCTCTGAATGTGACCATGACCTTTTAGCTTAAGATATGTATAGATGTACCTCTGAATGTGACCTTGACCTTTTAGCTTAAGATATGTATAGATGTACCTCTGAATGTGACCTTGACCTTTTAGCTTAAGATATGTATAGATGTACCTCTGAATGTGACCTTGACCTTTTAGCTTAAGATATGTATAGATGTACCTCTGAATATGACCTTGACCTTTTAGCTTAAAGGATGTATCAAATCATTAAGTGAGACTTTGACCTAAAGGGGTGTATAATGTAACTTCAAAGGGGCACAATATAGGTTGATGCAAAAAAAAAGAAATAATGCAGTATTATAATTAACTCATTTGACTTTAATGGTAAAAAAAAAGAAAAAAAAAGATATGATTTGTGTACAGATAAATAAGTATCAGCATTTTTTTGTGCTTAAACTTTGTGGCCACATACCTATTAATTGAAAAAACAACACAAAAATACATTTATAATCACTTTTTTTTATATCTGTACACAAATCATATGGGACCTGGCTTTTGCTGATTCACATTGTCTAGATTAGTGAAATGAACAGCCTATTAAGTTATTTCAAAATCCATTTTAGCTGAGGAACCAATTTTAACAATATTTATTCAAACTATAAGATGACATATAATTACTCACTTTTTAAATCATGATTTGCCAAACTTAATTTTCACTCAAAAGCACCTTTCCTTGAAGAATGTTCTGAAACTGCGTCAGCTACACTCATTTTGGCATATCTTCTAACATTTATAATTAAATTTCGAGGTTATGTGCAGACTTTCATTTTGTTTGTTTATATAAACAAATCTTGTTCATCCCAGAAATCTATGAGAAAAAAGAAACCCATGCAAAGACTAGACTAGAATATTTTGGTAACAATATAATGGAAATTCTCAAAATAGGCATTTATATTTTTCTGAAGAAATAGAGCCATTAAAATGTAATGTACTCAGGCATACAGTAGCTCTTATGCCCAATATTTCTGTTTTGGTTTGAATGATAGGATTAACCAGAAAAAGTCACCGTTTTTTATTTCTTTCCTCATTTATTATCAATCAACTTTTGGGCATTTAAGGCCACCAGGGCAAACATAACAAATGAAGACAATATAACAATTAAAATTACACAATTTATTTTCATTAGCTGAATAATAATCCTAAAAGTACCTTTTAAGTCGCCTGAAAAATATGTTGGCTCCAAGCGCAATTACTATACTTGGCAAAGACCCCAAACAGGAAACACTGTTCAAGTTCGTTTTTATGTAAATAAAAGAAAATGAATGTGATTCCTATTCATCACATGGCCGTGTTTTGTCCTTTTGTGAAGACTGTTTTGGCTCAGGTTTTCAGAAATAAATGAGACGAGGCCAGGTTCTTCAATGTGATGCAAGTACATTTAAGTATGGAAAAATTGTTGGAACAATCAAATGATAAATTACAGTCCATTAATTTTCCTTAAAAATGATAATCCAGCAGAAATAGACAATGGTCTAGATTTTCATATAAAGCCTGAGGTGCATAGCAACCTAGACCCAAAATGTGAAGCTGTATACACAAACGCCAAAAAAGTAGAACAAGGCTGGAAAAAATGTATGCTCACTGACCGAGTACATATTAAGAAAAAGTGCACAATTTTGGGGGTTTTTTTTAAGCCATCAGTTATACACATGGTCTGGGAGCTGGTTGTTTACAAGAAGCACAGTCACTTAGTGACTTTTCTTCAAGTAATTTTGAAATCATTCATTTAATTTGCAGAATAAAAGAGCAGGCAAAAAATATTCGGAAAAAAAGTGCAAAATTGGACAAGAAGCAGTAACAAACTGTTATATTTCTGTCAAATAGGTTAAAAAGAATCTTAAGTGTTGGATAAGATTAAGCAGGGGCATTAGTCATAAGAATATGCTCTTAACAAAAAATAAGTATGAAAATAAACAAAGAGCAATTTAATTATTAGAATACTAAAAACAGACTTTTGGTCCTACATAGTAATGCTCTCAACAAACAATAACTTTAATAATTTAATAAAGGGCAATAATAGAAAAAAAACCATCAAAGACAGAGTTATGGTTCCTGTGCATTGCATTTTTTTTAATTGACTATATCTGCACATGCTGTTTAAACTCTATGACAAAAACTTGGTATAAAACTCTTCTAAAAAATTGATTACTTGGTAAATGGAAGGTTGTTCAAGCTCTTGTGTACTGAATTTCCTCTCAATGCTATCTAGTATTCCTTTGGAGATGATGGTCCAGACAAAAGATTCTGAAAATGGTGGGACGGAAGGGGGGTGAGGGACGGATGGGGGGAACCCCAGAAACAGAAACCCCAAAAGACTGCTTAACCACCAATATCCAAAGCAAACAAAATTGATTAGCCAGTCGATGTCTCTTACTACTAAAATAGCTTCATCAAAGCCTCAGTTAGAGAGTCAGCCAACTCTCGTGCAAGTTTTGGCAGCTAGATGACAACTGCCGGTGTTAAGCAACAACTAGCTGCCATTTTTGTACAGCGCTAACACTACTTGCTCAATGTGGAGTATATTAATCCAATGAATTCATGAGGTAAATATAAATGACTGAATGCTTACATCATGTCTAAGGTGACTATAGATTAAATATTTATGATGCACAAGCTTCTTACATCTCAGCTAATTCAGGGAATATAATGATCTTATATTCATCCTGTAAATATCGTTTTGGGTATATATATATGACTTGAATTCACAGCAGATGCATATTGTCAAATTAAGAACAATTTACTTTTAGGCAGTACGAAAATGATCGTATTGAACATCATTAGTGCGTACGTGACGACGTACATGTATATAATCTATATGCAGAATAGTTTAAATCTATATGCATTTTATTTTTAAATTGCTTTCTTCCTTAATTACTGTACGTGCTAACATAAATGTATCAGATTATATCAGAATAACAAACAATTAACGGCTTTATCAAGAATAGAAGTTGCCAGCGTATTTTTTTCGTTTAGGTCACTTCTGAAACCCAAAGCAGACTACCTGTGTCATTATGACCTCGCCATGTGACCTTGCCACGTGATATATGGTTTCCGCGAATTTTATTGGTCGTAATAAATACGAATAATCTCTTGTACATTATGTTGGTCAAAAATGGGTCAACCATGCGGAAAAGGCACGAGACTGAAAGAAAACATTGATGTTTTAGTGCTGTTGTATGGATTTTACTCATGTCGCCAATGGATTAATTTATTCAACAACTTTACATAATGACAAGGTTATTTTATTGCATAATTCACTTTATTTTGTATTATTAGTGTTATAAGTAACATTTAATAGGCGTTTTTGATCGTTGATGATGTTTATGTTGACAATTGAAAATGAGAGGCGTAGAATCGCGTATCTATCAGGTTATTGATAGAGCGTAGAATAGCGTATGTATGAGGCTATCGACAGAGGAGTAGAAAAGCGTATCTATCAGGCTTTTGATAGAGGAGTAGAATGGCGTATGTATCAGGGAAAGGGTTAATTGCTGAATTTTCATCCCCCCCCCAATCTCTTTTTTGCATCGCCTCATAATTTTATTGACTCAAACAAAAATGTGGAATGGGGTCTGCATTTGGGTCTGTATTTGGGTTCAGTCCAGTACTGTCTGGGAATGGCATTCCTTAAAAAGTGGAAATGCTTCTGATAAAATCTCTTCATAAAATAAAAGAAGTACTTCTTATAACCACAAAATATGTCACAAAGGATGTATGTTTTAAATCTGAAAAAGAATATAAATACACAAACTTTTAAAACATTTTAATTTTTGGCCTTTCCTCACTACACCATGGAAGGCCCTTCAAGGTGATGATTAGGCAGTTTAATATAATGTTTTTAGTGAAACCAGGATTGTTAGCACTTTTTTATAGCCTCCCTGAAAACATTGTCAAAAACAGTCACATTGGTCACAATAAATGATACCCAATTGACAAATTGTAAATATTTACACTTCCAGTATTTGTCTTGGAATCCAATCCAAAAATGGGAAGTGCACTATTGTTTGTTATTTGACAGGTATTCATTCTGATTTGCATTCACATTATGTTGTGCAGTAGACATTTTAATATCTGTATTTCAGCCAGTGCAGCTCATACCTGATCTTAGAGGAAATAATTCTACATTAAAAATATACGGTTATCTTCGAGTATATATATATTTTTTATTTGGTTTCTCCTTGAAACGTTGGTTATGTAGTTCCTAAAGAATAGAATATTTCAACCATTAAACAGGCCCAGTCTCCATCACGGAAACAGTCCCAGTCTGCATCACGGAAACAGTCCCAGTCTTCATCACAGAAACAGTCCCAGTCTTCATCACAGAAACAGTCCAAGTCTCCATCATGGAAACAGTCCCAGTCTCCATCACAGAAACAGTCCCAGTCTTCATCACAGAAACAGTCCAAGTCTTCATCATGGAAACAGTCCCAGTCTCCATCACGGAAACAGTCCCAGTCTGCATCACGGAAACAGTCCCAGTCTTCATCACAGAAACAGTCCCAGTCTTCATCACGGAAACAGTCCCAGTCTTCATCACGGAAACAGTCCCAGTCTGCATCACGGAAACAATCCCAGTCTTCATCACAGAAACAGTCCCAGTCTTCATCACAGAAACAGTCCCAGTCTTCATCACGGAAACAGTCCCAGTCTGCATCACAGAAACAGTCCCAGTCTGCATCACAGAAACAGTCCCAGTCTTCATCACAGAAACAGTCCCAGTCTTCATCACAGAAACAGTCCCAGTCTTCATCACAGAAACAGTCCCAGTCTCCATCATGGACCAGCCCTAGTCTCCATCATGGACCAGTCCTAGTCTCCATCATTACACTGTCCTAGTCTCCATCATGGACCAGTCCTAGTCTCCATCATGGACCAGTCCGAGTCTCCATCGTGGAACTGTCCCAGTCTCCATCATGAAAACAGTCCCTGTCTCCATTATGGACCAGTCCCAGTCTCCATCATGGAAACAGTCCCAGTCTCCATCATGGACCAGCCCTAGTCTCCATCATGGACCAGTCCTAGTCTCCATCATTACACTGTGCTAGTCCCCATCATGGACCAGTCCTAGTCTCCATCATGGAAACAGTCCCAATCTCCATCATGGACCAGTCCTTGTCTCATTCATGGACCAGTCCTAGTCTCCATCATCGACCAGTCCTAGTCTCCATCATGGAAACAGTACCAGTCTCCATCATGGACCAGTCCTACATTTAGTCTCCATCATGGACCAGTCCGAGTCTCCATCACAGAAACAGTCCCTGTCTCCATCATGGACCAGTCCTAGTCTCCATCATGGAACTGTCCCAGTCTCCATCATGGAAACAGTCTCTGTCTCCATCATGGACCAGTCCGAGTCTCCATCATGGAAACAGTCCCTGTCTCCATCACTGAAACAGTCCCAGTCTTCATCACAGAAACAGTCCGAGTCTCCATCATGAAAAACAATCCCCTTCTCCATCACGGAAACAGTCCCAGTCTCAATCATGGAAACAGTCCCTTTCTCCATCTTAGAAACAGTCCCTTTCTCCATCACTGAAACAGTCCTAGTTGCCATCACGGAAACAGTCCGTGTTTCCATGATGGCGACAGTCCCTGTCTTAATCACAGAAACAGTCTGAGTCTCCATCAAGGGAACAGTCCCAGTCAACACCATGGACCAGTCCTAGTCTCCATCATGGAAACAATCCGAGTCTCTATCATGGAAACAGTCCCTTTCTCCATCACAGGACCAGTCTGAGTCTCCATCAAGGGAACAGTCCCAGTCACCACCATGGACCAGTCCTAGTCTCCATCATGGACCAGTCCTAGTCTCTATCATGGAAACAGTCCCTTTCTCCATCATGGAAACAGTCCCAGTCTCCATCACGGAAACAATCTCTGTCTCCATCATGTACCAGTCCCAGTCTCCATCACAGAAACAGTCCCTGTCTCCATCATTGAACTGTCCTAGTCTCCATCATGGAACTGTCCCAGTCTCCATCACGGAAACAGTCCCTGTCCCCATCATGGACCAGTCCGAGTCTCCATCATGGAAACAGTCCCTGTCTCCATCACTGAAACAGTCCCTGTCTCTATCATGGACCAGTCCGAGTCTTCATCATGGAAACAGTCCCAGTCTCTATCATGGAAACAGTCCCTTTCTCCATCATGGAAACAGTCCCTGTCTCTATCCAAGAAATAAAGTATCAGTCTCCAACCCTTAAACATTCCCTGTTCTATCTATCCAGGTCCCTGTCTTAATCACAGAAACAGTCTGAGTCTCCATCAAGGGAACAGTCCCAGTCAACACCATGGACCAGTCCTAGTCTCCATCATGGAAACAATCCGAGTCTCTATCATGGAAACAGTCCCTTTCTCCATCACAGGACCAGTCTGAGTCTCCATCAAGGGAACAGTCCCAGTCACCACCATGGACCAGTCCTAGTCTCCATCATGGACCAGTCCTAGTCTCTATCATGGAAACAGTCCCTTTCTCCATCATGGAAACAGTCCCAGTCTCCATCACGGAAACAATCTCTGTCTCCATCATGTACCAGTCCCAGTCTCCATCACAGAAACAGTCCCTGTCTCCATCATTGAACTGTCCTAGTCTCCATCATGGAACTGTCCCAGTCTCCATCACGGAAACAGTCCCTGTCCCCATCATGGACCAGTCCTAGTCTCCATCATGTACCAGTCCCAGTCTCCATCACGGAAACAGTCCCTGTCTCTATCATGGACCAGTCCGAGTCTTCATCATGGAAACAGTCCCAGTCTCTATCATGGAAACAGTCCCTTTCTCCATCATGGAAACAGTCCCTGTCTCTATCCAAGAAATAAAGTATCAGTCTCCAACCCTTAAACATTCCCTGTTCTATCTATCCAGGTCCCTGTCTCCATCATGGAAACATTACCAGTCTCCATCACGGAAACAGTCCCGGTCTACATCACAGAAACAATCACAGTCTACATCACAGAGACAGTCCCAGTCTCTATACAGCAAACACTCAAAGTCCTTATCCAGGAAGCAGTATCAGTCTTTATCCAGGAAACAGTATCAGTCTTTATCCAGTAAAGAGTCTCTATTTATAGTTTCTATCAAGGATTCAGTCCCTGTCTCTACCCAGTAAAACAGTTCCAGTCCCTATCCAGAAAACAGTTCTGATCAAATCAATCAAGGAAACATTATCATTCAGTCTCTACCCAGTAAACAGTCCCAGTCTCTACCCAGGAAGAAGTACCAATCATTATCAAGGAAACATTTCAGTCTCTACCCAGTAAACAGTCCCAGTCTCTACCCAGGAAGAAGTACCAATCATTATCAAGGAAACATTTCAATCTCTACCCAGTTAACAGTCCCAGTCTCTTCCCAGGAAAAATTACCAATCATTATCAAGGAAACATTTCAGTCTATTCTCAGTAAACAGTCCCAGTCTCTACCCAGGAAGAAGTACAGTACACTCAACGAGTTAGACCACTTTCCTCGCTCACTCCGAGGGATAAAGTTGATGATCGCGGGTTTCCTCCGAGGGTAAAACTGTTGCCCTTGCTAAAATCCCCCACGAGTTCCTCCGAGTGATTGGCTTACCGCCGAGTTTAATATGAACGATAGTGTTAAGAATCGTCTGATTTTATGATCCCATGGCGTAACTCTGAGTCTAATAAGATAAGCAAGAAATCATTCTAGTCTAGAAGTTATTTATTTTTATGCTTATGCACATTGTTAAGCGTAAAAGATTCTTAAATGTACCAACGTTTAATTTGTATTTATGTCCGTAAACGCCAATTGAATATTGTCTTGAATAATAAACATTGAATCATTAAAGTATTGCCACTTATTTTATTGCATCATAAAGCAGCCGACTATTTACACGATTCTGAACCATGACCTCTGACGTCAAGCGCGTGATCAATACAATGTAGAATATACTATTTATTAATGGTGGTTAAAAATAGCTATGACGTTTAATGGAAATTTCCACAGAAAAGGAGGCAAGAAGGCCTTCAAAACCATGTGCTGCGAACTCTGAGTGCGTGTTTGACCTCCTGATTTTCCGAAAATGTGTAACCTAGAATTTCTCGGATGAAATGACTGTTTATCAGTCATTAGCAAAAACACGTTTATAAGATGCATGTGCAACTAGTGAAATACGACTGCATTCTTGTGGTAAGCTAACTTCATGCAAAACAGGCAGAGGAAAAAAAATAATAGCAATTTACTGGAGCCGTCGTAATCGGTTGAAAATTTTAATAAAATAAAATAACTTAAGCGTAGATTCTTATCAAGTGTCTGCAGAGTTTTGCGGAGTTAACCCCTCCGAGGAAAGCCGAGTTCCTTATTCTTCGGTCGACTGATCACCCTCCGAGGGCCTTAAATTCAAACTCCGAGGAACGCGGACAGTCGATTAAATCATTGGGTTGGCCGCAATAGCAAAAATCCGCCGAGGGAAACGGAAAGTGGGTCTAACTTGTTGAGCGTACTGTACCAAGCTTTATCAAGGAAACATTTCAGTCTCTACCCAGTTAACAGCCCCAGTCAGTTTTGCGGCCCTAAAAGATGATTGATAATCATTTTGCAGCCCTCTGGTTACTAATCAATTATAATTTTTTGGCCCACCTTTTGCATGCGAGTTCAGTTTTCGCTTTATAATTGTGACCTGCGAAATCATGGAGTGCAGTATTAACATCTTAATCACAATGAGTTCATCTGCTCAATCGGAATATTTATTGAGTTATTAAAGGGAGGAAAATGCAAACACATTTAAGGAGAGTATGCTAGATATGAAAATCAGTGAAGACTTATAGGTTGAAGATTTATAGGGTGAGATTTTTATTCAGAGTTGACAGTAAAAAATCAAAATAAACGAGGCGCAAATTGGTATTTCCTTACATATTGTATACATATTGTATACTGAACAAGTATATTGACATCAATAATAAGACTTCACTTTCATCAAATTGAATTGTAAATTCAAGACATGAAAGGAAAAAGTGTCTTTGATTCCCTACAGAACAAATTCAGAGCGAGTTGTTGTGGAATGTTCAAGCTTACACAGTAACTGTAATCGTGTCAATGTTCAAATAGAATGGAATTGATGGAAAAACAAATTGGCAGCACAATGTTGTTGGCTTTTTCCAACTTGCCCTACTCTCAAAAACTATCTTTAGGCCAAAAAAAAAAAAAATACCTGTGTTTCCGGTAACCCGACCAACCCTAGTTTTTCCTAGCCGACTCTTTTTTTTGACATAAAAGTTAAATATCCTAAAAAGAATATATTTCTTTAAATATATCGTTATCATTTTCGTTGTTTGTCTTGTCAATGTCCCTGAAGAATATACTTTCATTCCTGATTATGTATTACCGAGACAGGAAAACAAAATGGCGAACCCTGTCCGATATCTTAAAATTGGCAAACGCATGTTTACGGTCAAAACACGTGGTTGATCCCCAGTGACATATTTTGCTGTCTTTATAATGAAAATATTTTAAATTATAGTTCGCGGTGTTATTTTAATATCCATATCCATGTCCAAAATAAAACTTACTTTTTTTACGATTAGGCTTTGCGTATATCATGCAGGCTTCTTACGATTAGGCTTTGCGAATTGATGCAGGCTAACTGCCAGGTTCCAATACACATTTCATTAATCGTTATATTAATTTATCCGCAATTATCAAATGGTTATTTATTTCGCCTTATTTAAGTCCCATCAACTGAAATCCAAACAAAAACCTGCGAAAGTTAATAACACTTTTTCATTTATTGGAATATGTCGGCTGCAGATCAAACAATACAATTTGTGACGTCAGAGCACGAGCTGTGGTAAGATCAAAGGCGCATGGCTATGGTTTGTATCTAATTCAGTCAGTTGGATACCGCATGATCCCATTTGATTGCCTGGATTTTGCTTAGGCTGTTATGAAAATACCATAAGATCGAAAAAATAATAATCAATAATCGTCATCTGGGAATCTTAAAACAATGACCGAAATGTTTGAATTCACTATAAATATGAATGAAACTTTGATTGTAGTAATATACGAAAATAAGATACGTAAAATAAATCCATATCCGCGTTTACTTGTTCTTTTATTAACCTACCTCCACTTGAAGGTCTAGTTTAAGGAGCTCACACTCAGCGATTTTCCTCAAGCAAATCAAAAATTGACTGTTTGGCTAGAAGATTATCACAGATTTGTTGAAACTGAAGTGCTGGATTTTCCTAAAAACCGATCACGACTTATAAACGAGTATTGTATACAAAAAACACAAGATTCCATGGGCAAAATTGGCGGGAAAATAAGGTAGTCTATGGTAAGGAAATGATTTCAGACAGTAAACAATGCTGTTTTATCAGACTTTTTGTAAATAAGGAAACGCGTAGATATAATAACATAATTGATCTGATGCAAAAGAAAATTGCATGATATGGAAAGTGTTAAAAAAAAAAAAAAAAAAAAGCCCGACCTACCGACCCTATTTTTTTTGCCATGTTACCGGAAACACAGGTATTTTTTTTTTTTGGCCTTAATTTGAGAGGAAGTTTACTCAATGTCATCAAGCTTAAAAGTGATAGAAATACAACTTGAGTGGTTTAAAACTTAAAAACTATATAAGTAAACTTACAAAAGAATAAAAAACAAATGATTAATAAAGAGGTTAAAACATGGTTACTGGCTAAGTGATTATTGACTATGTCTTAGGACTTTATGAAACACTTGGGCCAATTATCATGCAACAGCCCATCTTTGCCATTGTATTCAATATAAAACACTATTGGTCTCTACACAGAAACCATTACCAGACTCTTCCATGAAAAAGAATCAATCTCTACCAGGAAACAGTGCCAGTCTCTATCAGGAAACAGTGCCAGTCTCTGCCAGGAAACAATAACACTCATGCCCAGGAAACAGTACCAGTCTCTACCAGGAGACAGTACCAATCTCTAACACAAGAAATAGTACACATCACCTACAGGAAACAATACCAGCCTCTATCAGAAAACAGTACCAATCTCTACCAGGAAACAGTACCAATCTCTAACAGGAAACAGTACCAGTTTCTACCAGGAAACAGTATCTGTCTCTTCCAGGAAACAGTACCAGCAACTTGCAAGAAACAGTACTAATCTCTAACAGGAAACATTATCAATCTCTTAAAGGAAACATTACTAATCCCAAACAGGAGGCAGTATCAATCTCTTAGAGGAAACAGTACTAATCCCAAACAGGAGGCAGTATCAATCTCTTAGAGGAAACAGTACTAATCCCAAACAGGAGGCAGTATCAATCTCTTAGAGGAAACAGTACTAATCCCAAACAGGAGGCAGTATCAATCTCTTAGAGGAAACAGTACTAATCCCAAACAGGAGGCAGTATCAATCTCTTAGAGGAAACAGTACTAATCCCAAACAGGAATCAGTATCAATCTCTTAGAGGAAACAGTACTAATCCCAAACAGGAGGCAGTATCAATCTCTTAGAGGAAACAGTACTAATCCCAAACAGGAAGCAGTAGCAATCTCTTAGAGGAAACAGTACTAATCCCCAACAGGAAGCAGTAGCAATCTCTTAGAGGAAACAGTACTAATCCCAAACAGGAGGCAGTATCAATCTCGTAGAGGAAACAGTACTAATCCCCAACAGGAAGCAGTATCAATCTCTTAGAGGAAACAGTACTAATCCCAAACAGGAAGCAGTATCAATCTCTTAGAGGAAACAGTACTAATCCCAAACAGGAGGCAGTATCAATCTCTTAGAGGAAACAGTACTAATCCCAAACAGGAAGCAGTATCAATCTCTTAGAGGAAACAGTACTAATCCCAAACAGGAAGCAGTATCAATCTCTTAGAGGAAACAGTACTAATCCCAAACAGGAGGCAGTATCAATCTCGTAGAGGAAACAGTACTAATCCCCAACAGGAAGCAGTATCAATCTCTTAGAGGAAACAGTACTAATCCCAAACAGGAAGCAGTATCAATCTCTTAGAGGAAACAGTACTAATCCCAAACAGGAGGCAGTATCAATCTCTTAGAGGAAACAGTACTAATCCCAAACAGGAAGCAGTATCAATCTCTTAGAGGAAACAGTACTAATCCCAAACAGGAGGCAGTATCAATCTCTTAGAGGAAACAGTACTAATCCCAAACAGGAAGCAGTATCAATCTCTTAGAGGAAACAGTACTAATACCAAACAGGAGGCAGTATCAATCTCTTAAACAACACCAGTCTCTTCCAGGAAACACTGACAGTTTCTTCTGGGAAACAGTACCTGTTCTTACCAATGAAAAAGATCATCTTGGTACCAAAAAACAGCATCTCTCTTTATCAAGATACATAAAAAATGTTTACTATGAAACATTACCAGTCTCTACTAGGAAACAGTACAAGTCTCTACCAGGAAATAGTCCTATTTTCTATCCAAGAAACAGTACCAATCTCTTACAAGAAACAGTTTCAGTTTTTTCAAGGAAACAGTACCAGTCTCTAAAAGGAAACCGACCAGTCTCTTTCAGGAAACAGTACCAATCTGTAACATGAAACAATAATTCCTGTCCTTACCAGTTCCAGTTGGTATCAGACAAAAAGTACAGGAAACAGCACTTGTTCCAAGTACCTAGAAAACAGTTATTAAGCCTCTTCCAGGAAAAAAGTTTTTGTTTGTACCAAAGTCAACCATGCTAAGGACACAGTCTAGCATGTCCAGACCAAGGACACAGTCCAGCTTGTCCAGACCAAGGACACAGTCTAGCATGTCCAGACCAAGGACACAGTCCAGCTTGTCCAGACCAAGGACACAGTCTAGCATGTCCAGACCAAGGACACAGTCCAGCTTGTCCAGACCAAGGACACAGTCTAGCATGTCCAGACCAAGGACACAGCCCAGCTTGTCCAGACCAAGGACACAGTCTAGCATGTCCAGACCAAGGACACATTCCAGCATGTCCAGACCAAGGACACAGTCCATCTTGTCCAGACCAAGGACACATTCTAGCATGTCCAGACCAAGGACACAGTCTAGCATGTCCAGACCAAGGACACAGTCTAGCATGTCCAGACCAAGGACACAGTCTAGCATGTCCAGACCAAGGACACAGTCTAGCATGTCCAGACCAAGGACACAGTCCAGCTTGTCCAGACCAAGGACACAGTCTAGCATGTCCAGACCAAGGACACAGTCCAGCTTGTCCAGACCAAGGACACATTCTAGCATGTCCAGACCAAGGACACAGTCCAGCTTGTCCAGACCAAGGACACAGTCCAGATTGTCCAGACCAAGGACACAGTCCAGCTTGTCCAGACCAAGGACACAGTCCAGCTTGTCTAGACCAATGACATAGTCTAGCATGTCCAGACCAAGGACACAGTCCAGCTTGTCCAGACCAAGGACACAGTCCAGCTTGTCCAGACCAAGGACACAGTCCAGCTTGTCCAGACCAAGGACACAGTCTAGCATGTCCAGACCAAGGACACAGTCCAGCTTGTCTAGACCAATGACATAGTCTAGCATGTCCAGACCAAGGACACAGTCCAGCTTGTCCAGACCAAGGACACAGTCCAGCTTGTCCAGACCAAGGACACAGTCCAGCTTGTCTAGACCAAACACAGAACCAATTTCTAGCTGATGGTTCATAAACAGCTTACACATTGTTTGTTTTTCATACACAGGCTGAAGCATTCCTTAAGGGTTAAGACAAGATTGACTGTCATCTAGACATCATATGAAACTGTCACATTCCCCACACTCAGAGTATAAAGATAAGTTCTTATATCCTTACCATTAATGATTTCAAAAAATGACTCCCTAGACACATTTTATACTCCAACAGTTGACCACAAGTATGGAAGAATTACCAGGAGGGTCATGACTGGTATTGGAATCAATTCCTGTTTCGCCTTCTGACGTCAATTGCACAGACCTCTGTCAGAAACCTTGCTCAACATAATTCATATAATTGATTGCCTACTAAAATGAATTGCTCATTGGAGACTATTGCATGTTGACAGGACCTCAGACAAGTATTGTAGAGGCACCGTTTTCTGGAGTTCTTAATATATTTGTTTTTATGTCATGTTTTTAGCAAACAATTTATATGAAAAACGTAAACCTTTCATTAAAAGGAACTAATACTTTTTTTTCAAATTATTGTAACTGTAATTATGTAATTGCATTTTTGAAATGCCAAATATAGCATGTTCCCATGTTTGCCATTCCCCTGTGAAACGAAGAGCTTCTTCAAACAAAAATAGCGCAATGCCAAAATGAAATGGGATAATTTAATTAGATCATTGTCATGTGTGCTCAATGAAAGTTGGCTGGTTGATCTCTGATATTCCAGGCTATAAAAGATTCATGTCAATTCACAAGGATGAATACTTCAAATATGTACATCCCAAACAAAGACACACATGATAATGTTGGCCTTTTTATGACTAATTAAAAAGTTGCCTGATAACATTTCTCTTCCATTAACCGCCTTACCTTACACCTCTTTGAACTTAAAAATAACACTTAAACGGATTTATAGCCTACAGTAATTAAAGGAGCTTGCTTCATTGCTATAGTTTTTGAAATGATCAGCTTGGTACAAAGCTAGGCTTGACAGCACGGCAGATGAGAATAGCAACCATAACATTTTAAAAACTACATTTTGGCCTTAAAGACAGCTACATTATTGAAACATTGGCACCAACAAAAAAAGTTAAACTGTGCACCATGCTGGGAATAAAACCATCTCTTTCTGAACCAAGCGGCATCAACCAGACTTAGACTGTGCACCATGCTGGGAAAAAACCCATCTCTTTCTGAACCAAGCGGCATCAACCAGACTTAGACTGTGCACCATGCTGGGAATGTAACTATCTCTTTCTGAACCAAGTGGCATCAACCAGACTTAGACTGTGCATTATGCTATGAATAAAACCATCTCTTTCTGAACCAAATGGCATCAACCAGACTTAGACTGTGCACCATGCTATGAATAAAACCATCTCTTTCTGAACCAAATGGCATCAACCAGACTTAGACTGTGCACCATGCTGGGAATGTAACTATCTCTTTCTGAACCAAGTGGCATCAACCAGACTTAGACTGTGCATTATGCTGGGAATGTAACTATCTCTTTCTGAACCAAGTGGCATCAACCAGACTTAGACTGTGCACCATGCTGGGAATGTAACTATCTCTTTCTGAACCAAGTGGCATCAACCAGACTTAGACTGTGCACCATGCTGGGAATAAAACCATCTCTTTCTGAACCAAGTGGCATCAACCAGACTTAGACTGTGCATTATGCTATGAATAAAACCATCTCTTTCTGAACCAAATGGCATCAACCAGACTTAGACTGTGCATTATGCTGGGAATGTAACTATCTCTTTCTGAACCAAGTGGCATCAACCAGACTTAGACTGTGCACCATGCTGGGAATGTAACTATCTCTTTCTGAACCAAGTGGCATCAACCAGACTTAGACTGTGCACCATGCTGGGAATGTAACCATCTCTTTCTGAACCAAGTGGCATCAACCAGACTTAGACTGTGCACCATGCTGGGAATGTAACTATCTCTTTCTGAACCAAGTGGCATCAACCAGACTTAGACTGTACACCATGCTGGGAATGTAACTATCTCTTTCTGAACCAAGTGGCATCAACCAGACTTGTCTTTCTGAACCAAATGGCATCAACCAGACTTAGACTGTGCACCATGCTGGGAATGTAACTATCTCTTTCTGAACCAAGTGGCATCAACCAATTAGACTGTCATCATGCTGAGAATGAAACCATCTTTCTCTGAACCACATCTGGCCTTTTATTTAACAGTGTTTATACACACAGAAAAACACATATCTGAGAATAGAAAATGTTTCCTTTTTCAGAGCCACATTTGGGCAAAAGGTACAAAGAACCAATAAGGCTGGAAGGCCCAGCTGAACTTGTTTACTACAGAAGCTGATTGTACTTACATAAAATATCTTTTTAATTATTTCAAAAAAAAATAGTGGCCAAAAGCTTTAAAATAGTCAAAATTTGATCTTTAAAACAATAAATATTTATCTTTCCATTATTACATGAATTCTATATCGATTCATAGCACTTAAAGACCTAAAGAACTCTAGATGTTGCAATATAACCTTTCAGACCAACTTCATTTTATAACCAGCCTTACTTAATAAACAGAATAAGCACAGTCCATCAAGAGGCAAATAAAGAACAGGAGCACATTGGCGTCCAAAACTCCATCAATACTGTTGGTTAGTCATGCGGACACTAATTTCTTTTGGTCACTTCATACTTGGCAAATTCACTTATCCATCATTTGGTGGGGTCTAGATTACCTTATGTGTCTCCTCATTTATAAAACCATTCAGTGGCGAAAATTACATTATATACCTATTTAGAGCAGTGAGATTGGCTATTTTGTGTAAATTATTTCCTATATTCAATATAGAAGATGAAATTCACTCTTCAATCTTGTATCTTGCTTACAGGCCAATATGTCTAGAAGGAAATTCTGAGGCTCTCGCAATTCCAAAAACATCACAAATCGCTACTTCTGCCACAAAATTGACGGGTTAAGGGAAAGGCGCAGAATTTTTCGCAGCTTACAGCAATAACTTGAAATAACAGAGCCATACATGACAGACAATACATGAGGTTATTTAGAAACTACTCTTTTTCATGATTCAGTTTCCCCATCATATATCTGTACTTCTTTATTCCCCATCATATATCAGTACTTCTTTATTCCCAATCACATATCTGTTCATCTTTATTTCCCATCATATATCTGAACTTCTTTATTCCCCATCATATATCTGTACTTCTTTATTTCCCGTCATATATCTGTACTCATTTATTCCCCGTCATACATCTGTATTTCTTTATTCCCAATCAAATATCTGTACTTCTTTGTTTCCCATCATATATCTGTACTTCTTTTCCCCCATCATATATCTGAACTTCTTAATTCCCAATCATATATCTGTACTTCTTTATTCCCCATCATATATCTGTACTTCTTTATTTCCCATCATATATCTGTGCCTCTTTATTTCCCAGCATATATCTGTACTTCTTTATTCCCCATCATATATCCATACTTCTTTTATAATTCCCCATCATATATCCATACTTCTTTATTCCCCATCATATATCTGTACTTCATTATTCCCCATCATATATCTGTACTTCATTATTCCCCATCATATATCTGTACTTCTTTATTCCCCATCATATATCTGTACTTCTTTTATAATTCCCCATCATATATCCATACTTCTTTGTTCCCCATCATATATCTGTACTTCTTTATTCCCCATCATATATCCATACTTCTTTATTCCCCATCGTATATCCATACTTCTTTATTCCCCATCATATATCTGTACTTCTTTATTCCCCATCATATATCCATACTTCTTTATTCCCCATCATATATCCATACTTTTTTATTCCCCATCATATATCTGTACTTCTTTATTCCCCATCATATATCTGTACTTCTTTATTCCCCATCATATATCTGTACTTCTTTATTCCCCATCATATATCCATACTTCTTTATTTCCCATCATATATCTGTACTTCTTTATTCCCCATCATATATCCATACTTCTTTATTCCCCATCATATATCTGTACTTCATTATTTCCCATCATATATCTGTACTTCATTATTCCCCATCATATATCTGTACTTCATTATTCCCCATCATATATCTGTACTTCTTTATTCCCCATCATATATCTGTACTTCTTTTATAATTCCCCATCATATATCCATACTTCTTTATTCCCCATTATATATCTGTACTTCTTTATTCCCCATCATATATCCATACTTCTTTAATCCCCATCATATATCCCTACTTCTTTATTCCCCATCATATATCCATTCTTCTTTATTCCCTATCATATATCCATACTTCTTTATTCCCTATCATATATCTGTACTTCTTTATTCCCATCATTCTAAGCGTCAACTCTGCATTTTAAAATCTCAGGTAAGTTAAGAGTGAACACATGAACAGTGTTGGCTATATCTGGCTAATAAACCATCCCTTTGAGCATTATTCTCTCATATCTAATATTTATGGCAACTTTGCTATGTATTGAAAGCCTATAAAATCAAACATAAAATCCCACTTAAGTGTTTGAATTGTATAAAATCTTTGACTATTGAAGTATCTTCAGCATGGTTCGAACCTTTTTTTAAAGGTTTAAGCAAAATTCTGACATTATAATTCACTGCTTTAAAGACGCCATTCGGAGCCAAGTGTTTAGTGCACTCTATTTTGGTTATTGGCATAAAATATCATTGGACCGTGATGTATACTTATTGATCTGCTAACCTGAGTTTCAACAATATGCTGATAATTATGTCAGTCAAAGTTCAAGCATGCATTATATTTAAATTAACAAACTTGTTAAAACTGTTGTTGCATCCCAATGGAATTAAATTATATTTAATTTGTAATTATTTAGGCGTGTGTATCTAATACAGGGACACATGATGTATTATTCTTAAAAACAAATCAGAATAATTTTAATGCAAAGCATAATTTGCCAGCTTCAAAAATAACAATGCTTCAAAACAGAGCTGCCAATTTTTTTTTAACTTACCAGAACTTCATCACATGAATTGTTTGATATATAAATAAGAATGGTTTTAATTTGAAAAAACATTTCGAGTATCAAACAGCTGGCTTGGTATATAAATCATTACATAATTGTACACTGAGTTACATACAAGCTATCATTAGGATATCTAACATCTTGAAGACAAGATATCGCTCATATTACTAAGGTATAAAACACACTACATATATTTGTCTTATATGGTTTGAATACTGCATGTAATATTCTACCAGAAAATATATACCTAAACCTTAAACTGTAATGTGTATTTTTAGAAATTCTTTTTACAAAACCTAATTGCTGAAGAATTGAACATTTAGAAGTTCCTCACTTAATCAACATAACTCTTCATGTTTTCCAGACAATCTGGTACATGTCTATCATTTAGTATTTGTTAAAAGAAAGCAATTATAAAAGTGTTCTTCATTTGATTTCATTTATTTAAAATATTTTAATACATACAACCATTATCTTACCAAAGTTGAGAGTTGAGAGATATTCTATGTGTGTGACAGCCAATGGTGTAATCGCTTATATTGTGGTCCCAAAGTTGAGAGTTGAGAGAAATTCTATATGAGTGACAG
The DNA here is from genome assembly GCF_026914265.1 of Mya arenaria. Lineage (NCBI taxonomy): Eukaryota > Metazoa > Mollusca > Bivalvia > Myida > Myidae > Mya > Mya arenaria. The sequence goes on from NC_069128.1 coordinate 20,098,710, forward strand.
CCAATGGTGTAATCTCTCACATTGTGGTCCCAAAGGTGGGAGTTGAGAAATTTCTATGTGTGTGACAGCCAATGGTGTAATTTCTCACATTGTGGTCCCCAAGTTAAGAGTTGAGAGATATTCTATGAGTGAGTGACAGCCAACGGTGTGATCCCTCACAATGTGGTCCCAAAGTTGGGAGTAGAGAGATATTCTATGCGTGTGACACCCATTGGTGTAATCTCTCACATTGTGGTCCCTCAGTTTAGAGTTGAGAGATATTCTATGTGAGTGACAGCCAATGTTGCAATCCCTCACAACGTGGTCCCCAAGCTGAGAGTTGAGAGATAGTCTATGTGTGTGACAGCCAATGGTGTAATCCCTCACATTGTGGTCCCTCAGTTTAGAGTTGAGAGATATTCTATGAGTGAGTGACAGCCAATGGTGTAATCCCTCACATTGTGATCCCTCAGTTTAGAGTTGAGAGATATTCTATGAGTGAGTGACAGCCAATGGTGTAATCTCTCACATTGTGGTCCCCAAGCTGAGAGTTGAGAGATACTCTATGTGTGTGACAGCCAATGGTGTAATCCCTCACATTGTGGTCCCCAAGCTGAGAGTTGAGAGATATTCTATGAGTGAGTGACAGCCAATGGTGTAATCCCTCACATTGTGGTCCCCAAGTTGAGAGCAGAGAGATATTCTATGAGTGAGTGACAGCCAATGGTGTAATCCCTCACATTGTGGTCCCAAAGTTTAGAGTTGAGAGATATTCTATGAGTGAGTGACAGCCAATGGTGTAATCCCTCACATTGTGGTCGAGAGTTGAGAGATATTTTATGCGTGTGACAGCCAATGGTGTAATCCCCCACAATGTGGTCCCAAAGTCGAGAGTTGAGAGATATTCAATGTGTGTGACAGCCAATGGTGTAATCCCTAACATTGTGGTCCAAAAATTGAGAGTTGAGAGATATTCTATGAGTGAGTGACAGCCAATGGTGTAATCTCTCACAATGTGGTCCCCAAGTTAAGAGTTGAGAGATATTCTATGTGTGTGACAGCCAATGGTGTAATCCCTCACAACGTGGTTCCCAAGCTGAGAGTTGAGAGATAGTCTATGTGTGTGACAGCCAATGGTGTAATCTCCTACATTGTGGTCCCCAAGATGAGAGTTGAGAGATAGTCTATGTGAGTGACAGCCAATGGTGTTATCCCTCACAACGTGGTCCCCAAGCTGAGAGTTGAGAGATAGTCTATGTGTGACAGCCAATGGTGTAATCTCTCACAATGTGGTCCCCAAGTTGGGAGTTGAGAGATATTCTATGTGAGTGACTGCCAATGGTGTGATCCCTCACAATGTGGTCCCAAAGTTGAGAGTTGAGAGATATTCTATGAGTGAGTGACAGCCAATGGTGTAATCTCTCACATTGTGGTCCCCAAGTTGAGAGTTGAGAGATATTCTATGTGAGTGACAGCCAATGGTGTGATCCCTCACAATGTGGTCCCAAAGTTAAGAGTTGAGAGATATTCTATGAGTGAGTGACAGCCAATGCTGTAATCCCTCACATTGTGGTCCTCAAGCTGAGAGTTGAGAGATATTCTATGTGTGTGACAGCCAATGGTGTAATCTCCTACATTGTGGTCCCAAAGTTGGGAGTTGGGAGATATTTTATGTGAGTGACAGCCAATGGTGTAATCTCTCACAATGTGGTCCCAAATTTGAGAATTGAGAGATATTCTATGTGAGTGACAGCCAATGGTGTGATCCCTCAGATTGTGGTCCCCAAGTTGGGAGTTGAGAGATATTCTATGTGTGTGACACCCATTGGTGTAATCTCCCACTAGTGGTCCCAAAGTTGAGAGTTGAGAGATATTCTATGTGTGTGACAGCCAATGGTGTAATCCCTCCCAATGTGGTCTTAAATTTGAGAGTTGAGAGATATTCTATGTGTGTGACAGCCAATGGTGTAATCCCTCACATTGTGGTCCCCAAGTTGAGAGTTGAGAGATATTCTATGTGTGTGACAGCCAATGGTGTAATCCATCACAATGTGGTCCCCAAGTTGAGAGTTGAGAGATATTCTATGTGTGTGACAGCCAATCGTGTAATCCCTCACAATGTGATCCCCAAGTTGAGAGTTGAGAGATATTCTATGTGAGTGACAGCCAATGGTGTAATCTCTCACATTGTGGTGCCCAAGTTGAGAGTTGAGAGATATTCTATGTGAGTGACAGCCAATGGTGTAATCTCTCACAATGTGATCCCCAAGTTGAGAGTTGAGAGATATTCTATGTGTGTGACAGCCAATGGTGTAATCTCTCACATTGTGGTGCCCAAGTTGAGAGTTGAGAGATATTCTATGTGTGTGACAGCCAATGGTGTAATCTCTCACAATGTGTTCCCCAAGTTGAGAGTTGAGAGATAGTCTATGTGAGTGACAGCCAATGGTGTAATCCATCACAATGTGGTCCCCAAGTTGAGAGTTGAGAGATATTCTATGTGTGTGACAGCCAATGGTGTAATCCCTCACAATGTGGTCCCCAAGTTGAGAGTTGAGAGATATTCTCTGTGTGAGTGACAGCCAATGGTGTAATCCCTCACATTGTGGTCCCCAAGTTGAGAGTTGAGAGATATTCTATGTGTGTGACAGCCAATGGTGTAATCCCTCACATTGTGGTCCCCAAGTTGAGAGTTGAGAGATATTCTATGTGTGTGACAGCCAATGGTGTAATCTCTCACATTGTGGTCCCCAAGTTGAGAGTTGAGAGATATTCTATGTGTGTGACAGCCAATGGTGTAATCTCTCACATTGTGGTCCCCAAGTTGAGAGTTGAGAGATATTCTATGTGTGTGACAGCCAATGGTGTAATCCCTCACAATGTGGTACCCAAGTTGAGAGTTGAGATATATTCTATGTGTGTGACAGCCAATGGTGTAATCCCTCACATTGTGGTGCCCAAGTTGAGAGTTGAGAGATATTCTATGTGTGAGTGACAGCCAATGGTGTAATCTCTCACATTGTGGTGCCGAAGTTGAGAGTTGAGAGATATTCTATGTGAGTGACTGCCAATGGTGTAATCCATCACAATGTTGTCCCCAAGTTGAGAGTTGAGACATATTCTATGAGTGAGTGACAGCCAATGGTGTAATCCCTAACATTGTGGTCCCCAAGCTGAGAGTTAAGAGATATTCTATGTGTGTGACAGCCAATGGTGTAATCCATCACAATGTGGTCCCCAAGTTGAGAGTTGAGAGATATTCTATGTGTGTGACAGCCAATGGTGTAATCTCTCACATTGTGGTACCAAAGCTGAGAGTTGAGAGATAGTCTATGTGTGTGACAGCCAATGGTGTAATCTCCTACATTGTGGTCCCCAAGCTGAGAGTTGAGAGATAGTCTATGTGTGTGACAGCCAATGGTGTAATCTCCTACATTGTGGTCCCAAAGTTGAGAGTTGAGAGATATTCTATGTGTGTGACAGCCAATAGTGTAATCCCTCACATTGTGGTCCCCAAGCTGAGAGTTGAGAGATATTCTATGTGTGAGTGACAGCCAATGGTGTAATCCCTCACATTGTGGTCCCCAAGTTGAGAGTTGAGAGATATTCTATGAGTGAGTGACAGCCAATGGTGTAATCTCTCACATTGTGGTCCCCAAGCTGAGAGTTGAGAGATACTCTATGTGTGTGACAGCCAATGGTGTAATCCCTCACATTGTGGTCCCCAAGTTGAGAGTTGAGAGATATTCTATGAGTGAGTGACAGCCAATGGTGTAATCCCTCACATTGTGGTCCCAAAGTTTAGAGTTGAGAGATATTCTATGAGTGAGTGACAGCCAATGGTGCAATCCCTCACATTGTGGTCCATAAGTTTAGAGTTGAGAGATATTCTATGAGTGAGTGACAGCCAATGGTGTTATCCCTCACATTGTGGTCGAGAGTTGAGAGATATTTTATGCGTGTGACAGCCAATGGTGTTATCCCCCACAATGTGGTCCCAAAGTCGAAAGTTGAGAGATATTCTATGTGTGTGACAGCCAATGGTGTAATCCCTAACATTGTGGTCCAAAAATTGAGAGTTGAGTGATATTCTATGAGTGAGTGACAGCCAATGGTGTAATCTCTCACAATGTGGTCCCCAAGTTGAGAGTTGAGAGATATTCTATGTGTGTGACAGCCAATGGTGTAATCCCTCACAACGTGGTCCCCAAGCTGAGAGTTGAGAGATATTCCATGTGTGTGACAGCCAATGGTGTAATCCCTCGCAATGTGGTCCCCAAGTTGAGAGTTGAGAGATAGTCTATGTGTGTTACAGCCAATGGTGTAATCTCCTACATTGTGGTCCCCAAGTTGAGAATTGAGAGATAGTCTATGTGTGTGACAGCCAATGGTGTAATCTCCTACACTGTGGTCCCCAAGTTGAGAGTTTAGAGATATTCTATGTGTGTGACAGCCAATGGTGTAATCTCTCACAATGTGGTCCCCAAGCTGAGAGTTGAGAGATATTCTATGTGTGTGACAGCCAATGGTGTAATCTCCTACATTGTGGTCCCCAAGTTGAGAGTTGAGAGATATTCTATGTGTGTGACAGCCAATGGTGTAATCTCCTACATTGTGTTCCCCAAGTTGAGAATTGAGAGATATTCTATGTGAGTGACAGCCAATGCTGTAATCTCTCACATTGTGGTCCCAAAGTTGAGAGTTGAGAGATATTCTATGTGAGTGACAGCCAATGGTGTAATCTCTCACATTGTGATCCCCAAGTTGAGAGTTGAGAGATATTCTATGTGTGTGACAGCCAATGGTGTAATCTCCTACATTGTGTTCCCCAAGTTGAGAATTGAGAGATATTCTATGTGAGTGACAGCCAATGCTGTAATCTCTCACAATGTGATCCCCAAGTTGAGAGTTGAGAGATATTCTATGTGAGTGACAGCCAATGGTGTAATCTCTCACATTGTGGTGCCCAAGTTGAGAGTTGAGAGATATTCTATGTGAGTGACAGCCAATGGTGTAATCTCTCACAATGTGATCCCCAAGTTGAGAGTTGAGAGATATTCTATGTGTGTGACAGCCAATGGTGTAATCTCTCACATTGTGGTGCCCAAGTTGAGAGTTGAGAGATATTCTATGTGTGTGACAGCCAATGGTGTAATCTCTCACAATGTGTTCCCCAAGTTGAGAGTTGAGAGATAGTCTATGTGAGTGACAGCCAATGGTGTAATCCATCACAATGTGGTCCCCAAGTTGAGAGTTGAGAGATATTCTATGTGTGTGACAGCCAATGGTGTAATCCCTCACAATGTGGTCCCCAAGTTGAGAGTTGAGAGATATTCTCTGTGTGAGTGACAGCCAATGGTGTAATCCCTCACATTGTGGTCCCCAAGTTGAGAGTTGAGAGATATTCTATGTGTGTGACAGCCAATGGTGTAATCCCTCACAATGTGGTCCCCAAGTTGAGAGTTGAGAGATATTCTATGTGTGTGACAGCCAATGGTGTAATCTCTCACATTGTGGTCCCCAAGTTGAGAGTTGAGAGATATTCTATGTGTGTGACAGCCAATGGTGTAATCTCTCACATTGTGGTCCCCAAGTTGAGAGTTGAGAGATATTCTATGTGTGTGACAGCCAATGGTGTAATCCCTCACAATGTGGTACCCAAGTTGAGAGTTGAGATATATTCTATGTGTGTGACAGCCAATGGTGTAATCCCTCACATTGTGGTGCCCAAGTTGAGAGTTGAGAGATATTCTATGTGTGAGTGACAGCCAATGGTGTAATCTCTCACATTGTGGTGCCGAAGTTGAGAGTTGAGAGATATTCTATGTGAGTGACTGCCAATGGTGTAATCCATCACAATGTTGTCCCCAAGTTGAGAGTTGAGACATATTCTATGAGTGAGTGACAGCCAATGGTGTAATCCCTAACATTGTGGTCCCCAAGCTGAGAGTTAAGAGATATTCTATGTGTGTGACAGCCAATGGTGTAATCCATCACAATGTGGTCCCCAAGTTGAGAGTTGAGAGATATTCTATGTGTGTGACAGCCAATGGTGTAATCTCTCACATTGTGGTACCCAAGCTGAGAGTTGAGAGATAGTCTATGTGTGTGACAGCCAATGGTGTAATCCCTCACATTGTGGTCCCCAAGCTGAGAGTTGAGAGATAGTCTATGTGTGTGACAGCCAATGGTGTAATCTCCTACATTGTGGTCCCAAAGTTGAGAGTTGAGAGATATTCTATGTGTGTGACAGCCAATGGTGTAATCCCTCACATTGTGGTCCCCAAGCTGAGAGTTGAGAGATATTCTATGTGTGAGTGACAGCCAATGGTGTAATCTCTCACAATGTGGTCCCCAAGTTGAGAGTTGAGAGATATTCTATGAGTGAGTGACAGCCAATGGTGTAATCTCTCACATTGTGGTCCCCAAGCTGAGAGTTGAGAGATATTCTATGTGTGTGACAGCCAATGGTGTAATCCCTCACAACGTGGTCCCCAAGTTGAGAGTTGAGAGATATTCTATGAGTGAGTGACAGCCAATGGTGTAATCCCTCACATTGTGGTCCCAAAGTTTAGAGTTGAGAGATATTCTATGAGTGAGTGACAGCCAATGGTGCAATCCCTCACATTGTGGTCCATAAGTTTAGAGTTGAGAGATATTCTATGAGTGAGTGACAGCCAATGGTGTTATCCCTCACATTGTGGTCGAGAGTTGAGAGATATTTTATGCGTGTGACAGCCAATGGTGTTATCCCCCACAATGTGGTCCCAAAGTCGAAAGTTGAGAGATATTCTATGTGTGTGACAGCCAATGGTGTAATCCCTAACATTGTGGTCCAAAAATTGAGAGTTGAGTGATATTCTATGAGTGAGTGACAGCCAATGGTGTAATCTCTCACAATGTGGTCCCCAAGTTGAGAGTTGAGAGATATTCTATGTGTGTGACAGCCAATGGTGTAATCCCTCACAACGTGGTCCCCAAGCTGAGAGTTGAGAGATATTCCATGTGTGTGACAGCCAATGGTGTAATCCCTCGCAATGTGGTCCCCAAGTTGAGAGTTGAGAGATAGTCTATGTGTGTTACAGCCAATGGTGTAATCTCCTACATTGTGGTCCCCAAGTTGAGAATTGAGAGATAGTCTATGTGTGTGACAGCCAATGGTGTAATCTCCTACATTGTGGTCCCCAAGTTGAGAGTTTAGAGATATTCTATGTGTGTGACAGCCAATGGTGTAATCTCTCACAATGTGGTCCCCAAGCTGAGAGTTGAGAGATATTCTATGTGTGTGACAGCCAATGGTGTAATCTCCTACATTGTGTTCCCCAAGTTGAGAATTGAGAGATATTCTATGTGAGTGACAGCCAATGCTGTAATCTCTCACATTGTGGTCCCAAAGTTGAGAGTTGAGAGATATTCTATGTGAGTGACAGCCAATGGTGTAATCTCTCACATTGTGATCCCCAAGTTGAGAGTTGAGAGATATTCTATGTGTGTGACAGCCAATGGTGTAATCTCCTACATTGTGTTCCCCAAGTTGAGAATTGAGAGATATTCTATGTGAGTGACAGCCAATGCTGTAATCTCTCACATTGTGGTCCCCAAGTTGAGAGTTGAGAGATATTCTATGTGAGTGACAGCCAATGGTGTAATCTCTCACATTGTGATCCCCAAGTTGAGAGTTGAGAGATATTCTATGTGTGTGACAGCCAATGGTGTAATCTCCTACATTGTGTTCCCCAAGTTGAGAGTTGAGAGATATTCTATGTGAGTGACAGCCAATGCTGTAATCTCTCACATTGTGGTCCCAAAGTTGAGAGTTGAGAGATATTCTATGTGTGTGACAGCCAATGGTGTAATCTCTCACATTGTGGTCCCAAAGTTGAGAGTTGAGAGATATTCTATGTGTGTGACAGCCAATGCTGTAATCTCTCACATTGTGGTCCCAAAGTTGAGAGTTGAGAGATATTCTATGTGTGTGACAGCCAATGGTGTAATCCCTCACAATGTGGTCCCAAAGCTGAGAGTTGAGAGATATTCTATGTGTGTGACAGCCAATGGTGTAATCCCTCACAATGTGGTCCCCAAGTTGAGAGTTGAGAGATATTCTATGAGTGAGTGACAGCCAATGGTGTAATCCCTTGCAATGTGGTCCCCAAGTTGAGAGATATTCTATGAGTGAGTGACAGCCAATGGTGTAATCTCTCACATTGTGGTCCCCAAGCTGAGAGTTGAGAGATATTCTATGTGTGTGACAGCCAATGGTGTAATCTCTCACATTGTGGTCCCCAAGTTGAGAGTTGAGAGATATTCTATGAGTGAGTGACAGCCAATGGTGTAATCTCTCACATTGTGGTCCCCAAGCTGAGAGTTGAGAGATATTCTATGTGTGTGACAGCCAATGGTGTAATCCCTCACAAAGAGGTACCCAAGCTGAGAGTTGAGAGATATTCTATGTGAGTGACAGCCAATGGTGTAATCTCTCACATTGTGGTCCCCAAGTTGAGAGTTGAGAGATATTCTATGTGAGTGACAGCCAATGGTGTAATCTCTCACATTGTGGTCCCCAAGTTGAGAGTTGAGAGATATTCTATGTGTGTGACAGCCAATGGTGTAATCTCTCGCATTGTGGTCCCCAAGTTGAGAGTTGAGAGATATTCTATGTGTGTGACAGCCAATGGTGTAATCTCCTACATTGTGGTCCCCAAGTTGAGAGTTGAGAGATATTCTATGTGTGTGACAGCCAATGGTGTAATCCCTCACATTGTGGTCCCCAAGTTGAGAGTTGAGAGATATTCTATGTGAGTGACAGCCAATGGTGTAATCCCTCACAATGTGGTCCCCAAGTTGAGAGTTGAGAGATATTCTATGTGTGTGACAGCCAATGGTGTAATCCCTCACATTGTGGTCCCCAAGTTGAGAGTTGAGAGATATTCTATGTGAGTTACAGCCAATGGTGTAATCCCTCACAATGTGGTCCCCAAGTTGAGAGTTGAGAGATATTCTATGTGAGTGACAGCCAATGGTGTAATCCCTCACAATGTGGTCCCCAAGTTAAGAGTTGAGAGATATTCTATGTGTGTGACAGCCAATGGTGTAATCTCTCGCATTGTGGTTCCCAAGTTGAGAGTTGAGAGATATTCTATGTGTGTGACAGCCAATGGTGTAATCTCTCACAATGTGGTGCCGAAGTTGAGAGTTGAGAGATATTCTATGTGTGTGACAGCCAATGGTGTAATCCCTCACATTGTGGTCCCCAAGTTGAGAGTTGAGAGATATTCTATGTGTGTGACAGCCAATGCTGTAATCCCTCACAAAGTGGTACCCAAGCTGAGAGTTGAGAGATATTCTATGTGTGTGACAGCCAATGGTGTAATCCCTCACAATGTGGTCCCCAAGTTAAGAGTTGAGAGATATTCTATGTGTGTGACAGCCAATGGTGTCATCTCTCACAATGTGGTCCCCAAGTTGAGAGTTGAGAGATATTCTATGTGTGTGACAGCCAATGGTGTAATCCCTCACAAAGCGGTACCCAAGCTGAGAGTTGAGAAATATTCTATGTGTGTGACAGCCAATGGTGTAATCTCTCACAAAGTGGTCCCCAAGTTAAGAGTTGAGAGATATTCTATGTGTGTGACAGCCAATGGTGTAATCCCTCACAATGTGGTCCCCAAGATGAGAGTTGAGAGATATTCTATGTGTGTGACAGCCAATGGTGTAATCCCTCACAATGTGGTCCCCAAGTTGAGAGTTGAGAGATATTCTATGAGTGAGTGACAGCCAATGGTGTAATCCCTCGCAATGTGGTCCCCAAGTTGAGAGTTGAGAGATATTCTATGTGTGTGACAGCCAATGGTGTAATCCCTTGCAATGTGGTCCCAAAGTTGAGAGATATTCTATGAGTGAGTGACAGCCAATGGTGTAATCTCTCACATTGTGGTCCCCAAGCTGAGAGTTGAGAGATATTCTATGTGTGTGACAGCCAATGGTGTAATCTCTCACATTGTGGTCCCCAAGTTGAGAGTTGAGAGATATTCTATGTGTGTGACAGCCAATGGTGTAATCTCTCACATTGTGGTCCCCAAGTTGAGAGTTGAGAGATATTCTATGTGTGTGACAGCCAATGCTGTAATCTCTCGCATTGTGGTCCCCAAGTTGAGAGTTGAGAGATATTCTATGTGTGTGACAGCCAATGGTGTAATCCCTCACATTGTGGTCCCCAAGTTGAGAGTTGAGAGATATTCTATGTGTGTGACAGCCAATGGTGTAATCTCTCGCAATGTGGTCCCCAAGCTGAGAGTTGAGAGATATTCTATGTGTGTGACAGCCAATGGTGTAATCTCCTACATTGTGGTCCCCAAGTTGAGAGTTGAGAGATATTCTATGTGTGTGACAGCCAATGGTGTAATCTCTCGCAATGTGGTCCCCAAGTTGAGAGTTGAGAGATATTCTATGTGTGTGACAGCCAATGGTGTAATCTCCTACATTGTGGTCCCCAAGTTGAGAGTTGAGAGATATTCTATGTGTGTGACAGCCAATGGTGTAATCCCTCACAAAGTGGTCCCCAAGTTGAGAGTTGAGAGATATTCTATGTGTGTGACAGCCAATGGTGTAATCTCCTACATTGTGGTCCCCAAGTTGAGAGTTGAGAAATATTCTATGTGTGTGACAGCCAATGGTGTAATCCCTCACAAAGTGGTCCCCAAGCTGAGAGTTGAGAGATATTCTATGTGTGTGACAGCCAATGCTGTAATCTCTCGCATTGTGGTCCCCAAGTTGAGAGTTGAGAGATATTCTATGTGTGTGACAGCCAATGCTGTAATCTCTCGCATTGTGGTTCCCAAGCTGAGAGTTGAGAGATATTCTATGTGTGTGACAGCCAATGCTGTAATCCCTCACAATGTGGTCCCCAAGTTGAGAGTTGAGAGATATTCTATGTGTGTGACAGCCAATGGTGTAATCCCTCACATTGTGGTCCCCAAGTTGAGAGTTGAGAGATATTCTATGTGTGTGACAGCCAATGCTGTAATCCCTCACAATGTGGTCCCCAAGTTGAAAGTTGAGAGATATTCTATTTGAGTGACAGCCAATGTTGTAATCCCTCACAATTTGGTCCCCAAGCTGAGATCTGAGAGATAATCAATGTTGGCATCATCAAATAGTGTCATCTCCCATTTGCATGACTTTCTGTAATCAGAATACAAGGAGATCTCAATCCAAGTCCGGCATGATTGAGCTTGATATATGATAGTGTCATCATCTTTTCATTCCTATGCACAACTATGTGTTTTTAATGTATCTGAAATTACTTAGTCTTAGATGTATTTACCCTTTGGTAATAGAGCATCATCTATACAGATGAAAAGGAAAGAGCTAAAATTCAACATTCAAAATTGGTTAAAGTTTAATGTATGAAAAATACCAATTGACATAACTTTCTTTTGTTTGCAAATGAAATAAGCATTTCAAGGTTTTGAAGGGATTTTGCTCTTCCCAATACCATCATGTGAATTTCAAAGCAAGTACATAATCTATAGCCTGTCTGTCCACTTAACACATCAAAGAAACACCAGCTTGAACCATCAGCTATTTAGCTTATTCTTTAATATATCATGTGAAACTTACTACTAAAGAGGCAGGTTCACTACCATACAAAGCTACAAGTTCTTGCACCATGTATCTCTTACTGAGGTCTCACTTATGGAGGTTACACACTACTCAAACTTTGCAATATGCAGACAAACATATTAGTGGACAAAACAACTCCATGTGAGTACAAAACCATTACAATAGCATAAATTAATGTATTTTTTATCTCTAAATGGAAATGGACAACGCAGCTGTCATAAGTAAAGATCAGGGGAATTCCATCTCACAGAATGTTATTAGGAAAGATCATGGGAATCCCATCTCACAGAATGTCATTAGAAAGATCAGGGGAATCCCATCTCACAGAATGTCATTAGGAAAGATCAGGGGAATCCCATCTCACAGAATGTCATTAGAAAGATCAGGGGAATCCCATCTCACAGAATGTCATTAGGAAAGATCAGGGGAATCCCATCTCATAGAATGTCATTAAGAAAGATCAGGGGAATTCCATCTCACAGAATGTCATTGGGAAAGATCAGGGGAATCCCATCTCACAGAATGTCATTAGGAAAGATCAGGGGAATCCCATCTCACAGAATGTCATTAGGAAGGATCAGGGGAATCCCATCTCACAGAATGTCATTGGGAAAGATCATGGGAATCGGAGTTGCCTTACCCATGGGTTTCCCTAGCCAAGACTCGGGACAAGTCTTCTCAGAGGGAAAAGTAATGTAAGGTCTGCTGTAGGCGGATGTGCGTTCATAGTTTAACATTCCGTTATAGACGGAAGTACGTTCATAGTACGTTGATATACTTGGTTGGTAATATGCAAATTAGCAAAACCCGGGCTCTGTGTGGATCGAGAATTTACTGTACAAAAAGACCAGTCGACCCCTTGAAGGTTGAGCATGCTTTTCTCTGTAGGGATCTGTTGCGTATTAAGTCTTGCACGTTACAATAGTATAAACAAATGATAATAAGCTTTAAAACATATTAAAGGGGAGAAACCGCTTTGTAGTCAACCATTTCAGTAACACCAGTTTGCCGAAAATGTTATCAGCTATGCTTCTTTATAAAAAAATTATGTTGTCATGTTTTTAAAGATAAATTCACTAGAAGTGGACAAGCTTTTATAAGAGTATTATATATCTTTTTAGTGTGTTATTTTTCAGCGTGCTTAGGAACGACAACACTTATTTTCCTTCTTTACAATGTTCTTGTCGCGTCACAAAAATTTCATTATTAAACTTTAACAAAAACAATGTACCATTAATTTAACGAGTTTTACCCAATGTGATCATAAAGGTCGCCAATAATTCCATATAATAGCCTTGGCATAGAATATGCTCCTAGATCCTTTGTTACAGGTAACTCAAGATTCTTTATGCCAGCATCAACATAGCATTTGATGTCAACATAGAGGCTTGATGCTTACATAAATCATTGATGTTAACATGGACCCTGAAACGCCGACATAGAACCTTGATGTCTAACTACAGCCTTCATGTCAACCTAGAGCCTTACTGACAAAACAGAGCCTTAATGTCAACCTAAAGCCTTCATGTCAAACTAGAGCCTTAAAGACAAAACAGAGCCTTAATGTCAATAAAGAGCCTTGATGTCAATATACAGCCTTAATGTCAACCTAAAGCCTTCATGTCAATCTAGAGCCTTAAAGACAAAACAGAGCCTTAATGTCAATAAAGAGCCTTGATGTCAATACACAGCCTTGATGTCAACCTAGAGCCTTCATGTCAACCTAGATCCATAATGACAAAAAAGAGCCTTAATGTCAATAAAGAGCCTTGATGTCAACCTAGAGCCTTGATGTCAACCTAGAGGCTTAATGACAAAACAGAGCCTTAATGTCAATAAAGAGCCTTGATGTACACCTAGAGCCTAAATGTCAACCTAGAGCCTTAATGTCAACCTAGAGGCTTAATGATAAAACAGAGCCTTAATGTCAATAAAGAGCCTTGATGTCAACCTAGAGCCTTAATGTCAACCTAGAGGCTTAATGATAAAACAGAGCCTTAATGTCAATAAAGAGCCTTGATGTCAACCTAGAGCCTTCATGTCAACCTAGATCCATAATGAGAAAAAAGAGCCTTAATGTCAATAAAGAGCCTTGATGTCAACCTAGAGCCTTAATGTCAACCTAGAGCCTTCATGTCAACCTACAGCCTTATTGACAAAACAGAGCCTTAATGTCAATAAAGAGCCTTGATGTCAATATACAGCCTTGATGTCAACCTAGAGCCTTAATTACAAAACAGAGCCTTAATGTCAATAAAGAGCCTTGATGTCAACCTAGAGCCTTGATGTCAACTTAGAGGCTTGATGTCAACCCAGAGGCTTGATGTCAATATACAGCCTTGATGTCAACCTATAGGCTTATTGTCAACCTAGAGCCTTAATGTCAACCTAGAGCCTTGATGTAAATATACAGCCTTGATGGTAATAAAGAGCCTTAATGTCAACAAAGAGGCTTGATGTCAACCTAGAGCCTTGATGTCAATAAAGAGCCCTGAGGTAAATATACAGTCTTGATGTTAATATCGAGCCTTGATGTCAACCTCAAGCCTTGATGTCAATAAACAGTCTTGATGTCAATATACAACCTTAATGTCAATATAGAGCCTGAATGTCAATATACAGCCTTCATGTCAACCTAGAGCCTTAATGTCAATATAAAGCCTTGATGTCAATATGCAGCCTTACGGCAAGTAAGAGGCTTGATGTCAACACAGAGCCTTGATGTCAATATACAGCATTGATGTCAATATACAACATTGATGTTCATTGGCTGATGTCAATATACAGCATTGATGTCAATATACAACATTGATGTTCATTGGCTGATGTCAATAAACAGCCTCGATGTCAATATACAGCCTTGATTTCAATACAGAGCCTTGATGTCAATATACAGCCTTATGTCAATATACAGCCTTGATGTCAACCTAGAGGCTTAATTTCAACCTAGAGCCTTGATGTCAACCTAGAGCCTTCATGTCAACCTAGAGGCTTTATGTCAACCTAGTGGCTTGATGTCAACCTAGAGGCTTAATTTCAACCTAGAGCCTTGATGTCAATATACAGCCTCGATTTTAATATACAGCCTCAACATCAATGAAGAGGCTTGATGTCAACCTAGGGCCTTGATGTCAAGCAAGAGCCTTAATGTCAACCTAGAGCCTTCATGTCAACCTAGAGCCTTCATGTCAACCTAGAGCCTTGATGGCAAGCTAGAGCCTTAATGTCAAGCTAGAGCCTTCATGTCAACCTAGAGCCTTCATGTCAACCTAGAGCCTTCATGTCAACCTAGAGGCTTAATGTCAACCTAGTGGCTTGATGTCAACCTAGAGCCTTAATGTCAACCTAGAACCTTCATGTCAACCTAGAGCCTTCATGTCAACCTAGAGGCTTAATGTCAACCTAGTGGCTTGATGTCAACCTAGAGGCTTAATTTCAACCTAGAGCCTTGATGTCAATATACAGCCTCAACATCAATGAAGAGGCTTGATGTCAACCTAGGGCCTTGATGTCAAGCTAGAGCCTTAATGTCAACCTAGAGCCTTCATGTCAACCTAGAGCCTTGATGTCAACCTAGAGCCTTCATGTCAACCTAGAGCCTTAATGTCAAGCTAGAGCCTTCATGTCAACCTAGAGCCTTCATGTCAACCTAGAGCCTTCATGTCAACCTAGAGGCTTAATGTCAACCTAGTGGCTTGATGTCAACCTAGAGGCTTAATTTCAACCTAGAACCTTCATGTCAACCTAGAGCCTTCATGTCAACCTAGAGGCTTAATGTCAACCTAGTGGCTTGATGTCAACCTAGAGGCTTAATTTCAACCTAGAGCCTTGATGTCAACCTAGAGCCTTCATGTCAACCTAGAGGCTTAATGTCAACCTAGTGGCTTGATGTCAACCTAGAGGCTTAATGTCAACCTAGTGGCTTGATGTCAACCTAGAGCCTTAATGTCAAGCTAAAGCCTTAATGTCAACCTAGAGCCTTCATGTTGACCAAGAGCCTTAATGTCAACCTAGAGCCTTGATGTCTACCTAGAGCCTTAATGTCAACCTAGAGCCTTGATGTCAACCTAGAGCCTTGATGTCAACCCAGAGCCTTAATGTCAAGCTAAAGCCTTAATGTCAACCTAGAGCCTTCATGTCGACCAAGAGCCTTAATGTCAACCTACAGCCTTCATGTCAACCTAGAGCCTTCATGTCAACCTAGACGCTTAATCTCAGTGGCTTGATGTCAACCTAGAGCCTTGATGTCAACCTAGAGCCTCGATGTTAATATACAGCCTCAACATCGATGAAGAGGCTTGATGTCAAGCTAGAGCCTTGATGTCAAGCTAGAGCCTTAATGTCAACCTAGAGCCTTCACATCAACATTGAGCCTTCATGTCAACCTAGAGTCTTGATGTCAACCTAGAGGCTTAATGTCATTCTAGAGCCTTCATGTCAACCTAGAGCCTTCATGTCAACCTAGAGCCTTAATGTCAACCTAGAGCCTTCATGTCAACCTAGAGCCTTAATGTCAACCTAGGGCCTTGATGTCAACCTAGAGCCTTCATGTCAACCTAGAGCCTTTATGTCAACCTAGAGCCTTCATGTCAACCTAGAGCCTTAATGTCAACCTAGAGCCTTAATGTCAACCTAGGGCGTTCATGTTAACCTAGAGCCTTCATGTCAACCTAGTGGCTTGATGTAAACCTAGAGCCTTGATGTCAACCTTAAGCCTTAATGTTAACCTAGAGCCTTGATGCCAACCTCAATGTCAAAGAAGAGGCTTGATGTCAATATACAGCCTTGACGTCAACATTATACCTAAGAGTATTATTTTATGCCAACACAGTGTCTTGATATTAATATAGTACCTTGCATGAAACAATATGTCAATATAACACTTTGATGTCAATATAAAGCCTAAATGATAACATAGCATATCATTCTTGCTCCCAACTATTATAGCATTTATACAAATTAACACATTTGATGTTAAGATAGTGAAACTTGATGCCAATATTGATCCCTGATGACAACACAGAGCCTAGATGTCAATATACAGCCTTGATGCCAATATAAGGCCTAAATGAAAGGCATGAAACAAATGTTAATGCCATCACAGTGCTGTGAGGTCTATACTTAGGCTTACAGACAAATCTCCCAGTTGTTATCAATTATTAGGACAGACTCAGATTAGTTGTATACAAATTGATACAAACTCATGTGGCCCTCATAGTTGATTTTTTAAGATATCATTTTATAAATCAATGAAAACAGCTTATTGGCAACGACTTTCAAACAAGTTAATCTACAAAGAGATTTTATCAGGGCATGCACCTTACTATGATCATGGACTTTGTGCATCTAACATTTAAGGCCTATAATGTAAACACTGTTTATTATTAGATAAAGAAAAATATTAACTCAGATAGTTGTCATTGATAACAACACAGAGCCTTGATTTCATTATACAGTTGTGATGTAAGAATGTCAACACAAAACCAGGATTTCAACACAAACCTAGATGTCAACACAGAACATAGATGTCAACACAGAACATAGATGTCAACACAGAACCTAAATGTCAACACAGAACATAGATGTCAACACAGAACATAGATGTCAACACAGAACATAGATGTCAACACAGAACATAGATGTCAACACAGAACATAGATGTCAACACAGAACATAGATGTCAACACAGAACCTAAATGTCAACACAGAACCTAAATGTCAACACAGAACCTAGATGTCAACACAGAACATAGATGTCAAAACAGAACATAGATATCAACACAGAACCTAAATGTCAACACAGAACCTAAATGTCAACACAGAACCTAAATGTCAACACAGAACCTAGATGTCAACACAGAACATAGATGTCAACACAGAACATAGATGTCAACACAGAACATAGATGTCATCACAGAACCTAGATGTCAACACAGAACCTAAATGTCAACACAGAACCTAGATGTCAACACAGAACCTAAATGTCAACACAGAACCTATGGGTCAACACAGAACCTAAATGTCAACACAGAACCTAAATGTCAACACAGAACCTAGATGTCAACACAGAACCTAAATGTCAACACAGAACCTAAATGTCAACACAGAACCTAGATGTCAAAACAGAATCTAGATGTGATCACATAATCTTGAAGTTATCACACAACATAGCTGTCATCACAAAACCTAGATGTCATCACAGAACCTAAATGTCAACACAGAACCTATGGGTCAACACAGAACCTAAATGTTAACATAGAACCTAGATGTCATCACAGAATCTAAATGTCAACACAGAACCTAAATTAAATGTCATCACAGAACCTAGATGTCAATACAGAACCTAGATGGCATCACAGAATCTAAATGTCAACACAGAACCTAAATGTTAACACAGAACCTAAATGTCATCACATAATCTTGAAGTCATTACACAACGTAGCTGTCATCACAAAACCTAGATGTCAACACAGAACCTAGATGTCAACACAGAACCTAGATGTCAACACAGAACCTAAATGTCATCACAGAACCTAGATGTCAACACAGAACCTAAATGTCATCACAGAACACAGAACCTAGATGTCAACACAGAACCTAAATGTCAACACATAATCTTGAAGTCATTACACAACGTAGCTGTCATCACAAAACCTAGATGTCAACACAGAACCTAGATGTCAACACAGAACCTAAATGTCATCACATAATCTTGAAGTCATTACACAACGTAGCTGTCATCACAAAACCTAGATGTCAACACAGAACCTAGATGTCAACACAGAACCTAAATGTCATCACAGAACCTAGATGTCATCACAAAACCTAAATGTCAACACAGAACACAGAACCTAGATGTCAACACAGAACCTAAATGTCATCACAGAACCTAGATGTCATCACAAAACCTAGATGTCAACACAGAACCTAGATGTCAACATAGAACCTAGATGTCAACACAGAACCTAGATGGCATCACAAAACCTAGATGTCAACACAGAACCTAGATGTCAACATAGAACCTAGATGTCAACACAGAACCTAGATGGCATCACATAATCTAAATGTCAACACAGAACCTAAATGTTAACACAGAACCTAAATGTCATCACATAATCTTGAAGTCATTACACAACGTAGCTGTCATCACAAAACCTAGATGTCAACACAGAACCTAGATGTCAACACAGAACCTAGATGTCAACACAGAACCTAAATGTCATCACAGAACCTAGATGTCATCACAAAACCTAAATGTCAACACAGAACACAGAACCTAGATGTCAACACAGAACCTAAATGTCATCACAGAACCTAGATGTCATCACAAAACCTAGATGTCAACACAGAACCTAGATGTCAACATAGAACCTAGATGTCAACACAGAACCTAGATGTCAACACAGAACCTAAATGTTAACACAGAACCTAGATGTCAACACAGAACCTAGATGTCAACACAGAACCTAAATGTCATCACAGAACCTAGATGTCATCACAAAACCTAGATGTCAACACATAACCTAGATGTCAACATATAACCTAGATGTCAACACAGAACCTAGATGTCAAAACAGAATCTTAATGCCAACACAGAACACTAAATGCCAACACAGAACACTAAATGTCAACACAAAACCTCAATGTCATCACAGAACCTAAATGTCAAAACAGAACCTAGATGTCAACACAGAACATAGATGTCAACACAGAACCTAAATGTCAACACAGAACCTAGATGTCAACACAGAACCTAGATGTCAAAACAGAATCTTAATGCCAACACAGAACACTAAATGTCAACACAAAACCTCAATGTCATCACAGAACCTAAATGTCAACACAGAACATAGATGTCAACACAGAACCTAGATGTCACACATAACCTAGATGTCAAAACAGAATCCTAAATGTCAACACAGAACCTAGATGTCAACACAGAACCTAGATCTCAAAACAGAATCTAAATGCCAACAAAGAACCCTAAATGTCAACACAAAACCTCAATGTCATCACAGAACCTAGATGTCAAAACAGAATCTATATGTCAAAACATAATCTAAATGTCAACACAAAACCTCAATGTCAACACAGAACCTAGATGTCAAAACAGAATCTAAATGTCATCACAGAATCTAAATGTCAACACAGAATCTAAATGTCAACACAGAACCTAAATGTCATCACATAATCTTGGAAGTCATCACACAACCTAGCTGTCATCACAAAACCTAGATGTCATCACATAACCTAAATGTTAACACAGAACCTAAATGTCAACACAGAACCTAGATGTCATCACAGAACCTAGATGTCAAAACAGAACCTCAATGTCATCACAGAACCTAGATGTCATCACAAAACCTAGATGTCAACACAAAACCTAGATGTCATCACAAAACCTAGATGTCATCACAAAACCTAGATCTATGTCATCACAAAACCTAGATGTCATCACAAAACCTAGATGTCATCACAAAACCTAGATGTCATCACATAACCTAAATGTCAACACAGAACCTAGATGTCATCACAGAACCTAGATGTCAAAACAGAACCTAGATGTCAACACAGAACCTAGATGTCATCACATAAACTAAATGTTAACACAGAACCTAGATGTCAACACAGAACCTCAATGTCATCACAGAACCTAGATGTCAACACATAACCTAAATGTTAACACAGAACCTAAATGTCAACACAGAACCTAGATGTCATCACAGAACCTAGATGTCAAAACAGAACCTAGATGTCAACACAGAACCTAGATGTCATCACATAAACTAAATGTTAACACAGAACCTAAATGTCAAAACAGAACCTCAATGTCATCACAGAACCTAGATGTCAACACAGAACCTAGATGTCATCACATAAACAAAATGTTAACACAGAACCTAGATGTCAACACAGAACCTAGATGTCATCACAGAACCTAGATGTCATCACAAAACCTAGATGTCATCACAAAACCTAGATGTCATCACAAAACCTAGATGTCAACACAGAACATAGATTTCAACACAGAACCTAGATGTCATCACAGAATCTAGATTTCAACACAAAACCTAGATGTCATCACAGAATCTAGATTTCAACATAAAACCTAGATGTCATCACAGAACCTAGATTTCAACACAGAACCTAAATGTCATCACAGAACCTAGATGTCATCACAGAACCTTGATGTCAACACGGGCATTGTGACATCGGGAGAGATTCAGCATCATCGCTGGATAATTTTCCACTGTAGCCAAATTGTTTGTGCGCATTATCAGCACATTCATCTGTTGCTACTGCTTATGACTTCGAAACAATCTCATCCTCAAAACTTGATAATAAGGTTGCTGGAATACTGCATGTTTGTTATAGCATTTTAATTGATACTAAAATATACCTGCGAAAGGGCTTTTATGTCTTTAGGAAGAGTTTTTACCAGTAGCTCTGTTCTTCTGTTAAAATGTGATTGGTTATGTGTTTAATTCATTTACTTTTTTACAGATATCACAATTGTGGTTAAAGTGTCACATATAGACAAACTGCAGAATCTTAATTAGGCTGCAAAATGAAGGATTAAGTGCTTCCAAAGTTTCAGGTATTTTTCAAAGAAAGGGTGTTGCTATTAGTAGCCAGAGTAAATGCACAAACAGAACACAAAGCATAGTAAAACAAAAGAAAAACGTGTGCAGTTTTGTTCAATATATAATTCATTTACATTCACACAAGTCTAGGCATTCGAAATATAGATTAAAACGAATAAGGTGACAATAGCATCTGAGACCTTTCACAGTTGCGAAGCATAATTTTTAGGAATCAAACTACGTTTTAAGTACGTACCAAGTGATATGTAGATTAAGGGTCGAGTTTGTATGAGTTTAATCAAACTGACTAGAACTATATTTAAAGGACGGAAACAAAGAAACAACCTTCAGAAAATTGACAGCTACCTTAATTACCGTTAATTTAAACACTTCGAAATATTGCGTATACGTCTCAGGGGTAATCAAGAATTACGAGGACTCTTAACATATTTTCTTTACTTTCCAAACTATTTAAAAATTCATGAATATCTTATTCAAAGTGTTTTGAGTAGACGATAAGAATTTCAAGCATGTAAATGATTTAATGTTACATTAAATATAACGTTAAAATAACAGTAATGCATTGTCAGCACACAGTCTAAAATGTAAAATCTTTCACAACATGCTTTGGTCTATGATCTATAAAATTCCGCCAAATTACGTCATATATTACATTTACCTCATATCAACATATTTACACCCCAACTTCCATTCCTTATATGAACTGCCTTTCGGCAATGAGTTTATCAATTGATGAACGCAACATCATCGGATATGTTCGGATCGTAATTCATTGCATAACAATAAACATGAAAACTATTGATCTTGTTATTGTTTGTATTGTGTCAGCAGGTCCCGTTAAATATAAATCAACATTTTTAAAAGTGTTAATTTATTTGATTTTAAATGTATTGTTGCCATAAGTGTTTCAATTTTACGTTTTAAAGTGATTTCAAGTGGTTGATCTTTTCCCGCGTTATGTGACGTCAATTGAAAAAAATGTTTCCGGTTACAGTCGGGTCGTTCTATATACAGAATGGGTAAGAACGGATTACTGACAGGTTTTCTTAAATGAAATTAAGTATTTTTTTAACAATTCTTGAATGAAATAATGACCTATTGGTGTAAATATAAGGAATGCATTGCGGGGTTGATGTCATTATCGGGGTTATGAACGCAATTGGGTTGGTCAAAGTACGCGTGAAGTCCTTCAGACTCCACAGACATTGACCAACCCAATTGCCTTCATACCCCGATAATGACATCAACCCCGCAATTCATTCCTTAAATAATACTGTTTAAATTTCTGACATCATTTCTGATTAAAAATCGTTCTTTTCTGACTTGATTACAAGCACAGTCTTGTTTACAACTGATGGCATCATCAGACATTTTAGAAGTGCAAGCGGTGACAACATTTTGCGAAGGATTTGGGAAAACGCCGATGCAGACAACAATGAAAATGATGACAAAGGTGAAAATGTAGCAACCTGTGACAGTTCATTAGTATTCAACTGGCATCAACATTTTAGATAAGGGCAAAAATCCATAGAAGACAATAAGGGAGGAAGACAGTAGAAGACAATTGGCATGACTTTAGTGACGTCAGTGAAGAACATCATGGAGGGGTCCTTGATGTAGCAAACATCGGTGGGAAGAGATATGAAAGTGTGCAAAGGATTTTAATGGATGATGTAGGCATGCCAGATGCCCGGTCTGGTCCCTTGATTGCTATGTGAGGAAGAAAGAGAAAAACGTGTGCATGATTCAAAAACATTTCTGCGAAGACACGCACGGGGAGGTGAACAAGTTTAATGAACTTGATTATCGCCACCTTAGAAACCTGGTTATGGTTTGACAATTCGGAAACTAAACAAGAATTTTCCTCTTCAACACCCCCCAATAAGGTCAGAGTAAACAAGTCTGGAGCTAAGCAAGTACATGTTCATCATGTTCATGAACAAATAGGGAATGCTTCCCAGCCACATTGTACCTCAGGGTCAAACGGTATTCCCACAAATCAAGAGGAAGCTTAGATGACATCGTTTTTTAATCCCTCTTTGAATTGCAAGTAATTTATGAGTTTAATGCGATGTCATTACTCCTTGTTTTCTAAGGAGTGGTATCCGGACGTTTATACACCGTGGATTAAACACCATGAAAAGTGTGTCAGTATATGTGGGAAATACTTCGAAATACTTTCGCGCTTTATGAGCGCAATGTCATTGACCTCATTGGACTGCGCCTGGTTCAGAGTTCAACAATATATCGTGAATGGAATGGAATTCAGCGAAAATATTATGTATAATGCTCTGAAAATTGCAGAAATTATATCAAATATATTAAATGTATTGTATGTGGAGTTTTCATATTCTTTGTGCAATGATATTTAAATTATCAAAAAAAGTCTGAGTAATTCTGGATCAATCCTTGTAGATTTGACTCAACTTGATGGAAAGCAGAGAAAATTATAGAACTGAACATGGTGGGCCTAATATTATCGAATAATATCGAGGGGTATATATCGCGGGGTATGTATCGCAGGGTATATATCGCGGGGTATGTATTGCGGGGTATATATCGCGGGGTATGTATTGCCGGGTATGTATTGCGGGGTATATATCGCGGGGTATGTATCGCCGGGTATGTATCGCGGGGTTGAAGTTTATGTGCGTGGTAAGGAAAAATCACTGCGATGTGCTAAAGCTGCAAAAACACGAAGTGGGTAGTTTACCTCTAAAATTTTGCTTTTCCAAATATCAATATTTAGTCATGTGGGGGATGACGTCATTCAGCACGAGATTTTATATTGTGGTTCAACAGCGGTCTTAAATTCTAGACCTACTTTATTTCATTACTAAGTCTGTAAGTCACATAACATCAATCATCAAATACTCTTTTATTCCTGATCTTGAGATTTCATAGGGGACCAAAATTGATTTTAATGCCAGGGTGTACTGGACTATGCTGTGGTATGCCCATGTCTTTTCTAACATCAATTGTTTAAGACTTTAATTTAGGCCATTTTCTTTTTTTCAAGAAAATTTTTCTCTCAGTATTTGATTACACAATATGAACAAAGAATTCCTGGTAATTTGCAAGAATTTGGGAAGTTCCTTTGGACAATCACAAGAATGAAAAATTGGGCTGTTGAAATATTCAATGATCTTATTAATGTATTCCTCTGTTAGTTGTGTAATATTTTACAAAATCTAACAAAATCATACTCTTAAACTGTTAAAATTATGATTCATGACATGGGAAATGAAAAAACAATAATGGTACTATAAAACTATTTTTATCGGAGAATCTGATGGTATAAGAATCAAATTAACAACCGTAACTATAATTCTTTTGTTTGGTGAAGGTTCTTCAATTAAAGATAAAATATATTGAGGAAATTTTATTGATTAAAAAAAGCATTTTAAGAAGGTTTTTTGCCTGATAACTGATTTAGAATGTAACCGACATTTTGAATGCCAGATGTATTCGGCACGCAACCTTGATCATACTGTGTCCATGCATTTAGTGTGTGAAGTTTGAATATTTAGGCACCAGTGTTTTCTGGGTAATTATTGCATTGCATATGAAGTCAACCAGTTCAATTTCTGTACGAAATACAATTGAAAGTTGTTATTAAAAGAACGGCAAAACAGATATATAGATCCTTACACGAGTCATCATATTATATACAATTTTATTCAACAATTTTATAAAGGAAACATGTAAGTAAGCCAGCCTTTGGTGAGAATATTACCCACTAAAGAATTGTTTTTGCCAATCAATTTGTTTACAAACATGCAGAGTGATATATTATCTGACCAATAGAAAAAGAGCACTGTTATATTCAACAGCCACACACTTTTTGCAGGTTTTGCTCTATGCTGCAATTTTTCCTTACCCTAGACGTTATCTATTTAATACATTTTCCACAAAACCCTGCAAAAACATATATATTGCACGCTGCATTCATAATACAGTAGCTATAATTTTCACCTGCATCCCCCCCCCGCACTATATACGGTAATATAGGTAGCAGTTTGTTTTAAATTTTCTGATGGCAGCTATTTCTTTGCCATATACTCTTACCCAATATACTTGACAATGATATAGCATTTAAATAAGATAGATACCTTACATCCGAGTACATGTTATTATTAAAAGTATTTCAGAAACAGTCATTGAAACAGAGGTCAAACACGCGTTCTAAGTTCGCACATTGAAAATGTAATTAAATTCTCACTTGGCATAAGATACCAAACCAAAACGTTTAAAAAGAAATTATAATATTTCTATTTATCCTACAATTAGTTGTTTGGTGATTGTAATTCATGCATTCATTAGTAATAATTCTAATAATGTTTAAAATAACCTTATATGGCTCATGTATAAAAAATCTAAAAGTATTTTCAAAGGCTTTAGATGTTCAATAAGTAATTTTGTTAATGTTTTACAAAATATACACAAATGTACAGAAATCGTAGCAGGCTGAAAGCCTTTCAACGCTTTAAACAATTTGATTTTACTTAAGAGAAACATAACTATATCCTTTTTGTTGCTTTGATAAATTGGATTTTTCTGAAATTGAAACATTTGATTAATGGCATTTTTTCCAGTCTGAAGTTTGCCTATTTACATTGAACTGTATCAGGGAATTAATAAATGTAAGTCATATTCTAATTAAATCAAAGTTGGCCGAATAAATTCCATCACAAAATGTAATTTTTACATTAGTATGCATCTTTAATCTGATTATTATTGTAAACTTTCTGATTGGTGACTTATAGGCCCATGAGGCCGGGTGTTATCCGCTTGATTTTTATATTCTGAAGATTTGTACTTTGTATATACACAAGTCACAATAGTAAACAATTTCCTTACTCACTTATAATAGCTTTTTTTTTAATACTAATATTACCATCAACCAATCAGGTCTTAAATGAATTCGCAGTGTGATATAAGTTTGGGTCCTGTTTCAGCACATTCGCTCAAGAAATCTTAAATTGATGTTAATTATTAATTAAAATTCTTAGAACAAAAAGCTCTACTTGTGCACAACTTGTAAACAGTAAAGAACAATTTGAAAGGAATGATAATTCATCAAATGAAATCAAATCTGCAGAATATTTTCAAAGATGCTTTTTAAATATTAATTAATATTTTTTCAAGAACTACATGTACTGTTTTACACGCTTTCTCAGTAAAGAGGTGCACCTAATTTTTAAAACACTCAAAAGGTCACTTTCGTTCTATAAAGGTGATGTGTGCTTTAAATTCAAGTTTGATCATTATAAGTACTAAATCCAAAAGATTTTCAACATCATTGATGTGGTTTTCTCATAGTGGACTTTGTAACATTGTTATCTAATTGATATATTTTCCGTTAAAAAGGTTTGTTACTTTGTATGCACGTTTATATTTAATATAATAACTGTATATACTTTTTACCAAGGTATATTCAGTTAATTTAGATAAGTTAAGCAAATTCATAAAATAAGTATAAATGGTTACATAAAAATGTAAGTTATATAATTCTTTCGAAACATTTGCGACATATAAGAGCACATTTTGTGTTTAAAAATGTGAACAATGTGAAATTAGTTCTACAATAATCAAATATCTGCATTGTTGTCGGTTTTATTATTAAGTGCAAATGTATTCATTAAATGACAATATCATTTAATCATTCAAAAAACATTGGTACGATTTTACTGAATTACGTGTTTTTTTTAATTGAGATTATACATTTATAAATGTGTCAAAATGTAACAAACCTTTCAAGATGGAAATATATTCATCAATTAAATATTTTGTGTAAGATACTACAAAGGGAGGTAAAGGAAATAACGCACTATGTTGTTTTGTTAAACTCTTTAAACATTTTAAACATATTAACTGAGATTGAACTCATTTTGAGAAAAAAAGTGTATGGGTATGTATCTGTAACGATTTCAAACATTAAAAATTAAAACAGTTTTTGTTAGTCTTTGTCTTTTGAATCCTTTTTGTTACTTTGAAGACCCCATTTTAACGAGAACTAAAAGTAAGATACCACTTAGAGAAAACTGCCAGTATTAAGCAATACAGATCTCTAATAGACATCAAAACTATGGCATTAAACTCTAATAAAAGGTTCGTTACTAAAAACGATAGTCAAACCGTCCCTATACAATCTTCATTAACAAGCTCAAACAATGCTGCGTTTTGTCTCATACATGATTTTGATCGTATTTTGAACATCATCTGTAATTTGGAACATCCTTTTTGATTTTCCTGTGGGTGTGGGCTCATCGATTTGTGTAAGAATGTCACCACAGCTAATCCATATTTTGTCCTCAGGAGTAGGCCATTGATAGTGAGATTTGCTGTGCTTCATGAATGTTATCTCTGCTTCATTCTCGTCATCGCAGGACACAATTTTCCCGATATACCATTTTTTTAAGTAGACTGCAGCCACAAAATCACCAACAATGTACTTTCCAGACTTGCAATTGTCAGCATCTATGTTTGTTTCAATGTCCATGTTTGTTTCATGTCCAATGTCAGACTTTTCCGCATTTACCATTTCAATTTCCGAAATGCCAGTCTTTTTTACAGATCCTTCAACCCAGTGTCCCACACAAAATGTGCCATCTATGCAATTTGCACAATAGCAGCTGACATCAGCGGTTAACATTCCCCTGTTTTCGATTCCCACAACGGCATGGATTTTCATAGTTCCTTTGATGGGCTTAAGTGTGGTTTGAGATAAGGCCTGTGCTTTTTTCTCACACTCTTCCGTTGCCACAAACAAAAACTTGACCTTTTTCATGGTACATACATTTGATTGTGTCCATGCAAAAAAATCCTTTGCATCTTGTATGACTACTTTACCGCTACGAACGGCTTCATCCGCCATTCGTTTTGTGACACCACCCAGCCCATCGCATGGGCCCTTGCCATGTCCAGACTCAAAATAATTCCATGTTGCCAGCATACCATACAGCTGTTCGTGGTTTGCAACTGTGCTGAATATTGTCTTGTTCCGGTACTGACTGGTCGGACTATCTGTCCAGTAGTGAACTCTTCGGACTCCGGGAATTATTTTTTTCACCTCGGGCATAAAACTATCCAGAAAGGTAAGGACGGTTGCCGAATTGTGGCCCATTTCGTCAGACACAAAGACAAAACTGCTGTGTTGTAAGGTGTCTTTTTCCATGTAATACAACACTGTAGGATGTAGGGTTACTCCAGTCTGTGTCCAGTAAGCTGACTGGATTTCTTCTACCGTTTTGCAGCTGTAATTTTCGGCAAAGTCCATGTGTACTATAACTTCGTCGCTCTTCAGGTTTTTCTTTAGCGCATTTATCTCTGAGTATTGTCTCTTTACTCGACCAATGTGACCTCGGAACTCTTCTATCTGGTTGTTCAAATAACCAATGAACTCATTTTTAGTAAGTTCTTGTTCAACTATTTTCATAACCATTTTCTTTCTCCCCTTCTCTTCAACTGCAACACGTTTCCATTGTCCAAACTTAACTTTTTCCGGTAGGCCATTGTTGATCATTTCATCGGATTTCTCCTCTAGAAACTTCTCCGGATTCAGCGATACATTGATACCACAGTTCTTTATGGCTCGTGCACACAGGGCCATATTTTGATGTTTTGTACATAAACAACAACTTCTTGAAATGAACGATGTTAACCTTATATAATGGGGTCTTATCCTACAAAAAGATGCCAATGACAACTTTATATGTGGGTTCTCACTTAAAAATTTCTGATGAAGATTTTTAAGGTAGTCGGTCAATGTCCTTGTCTGGTGAACGATGCCTTTAGTTTTAAGCTTGTCTGCTTTACCTGGGTTTGCTCGAGAATTGTCATCTCTAGTTAAAAATTCCATGACCTTTGATCTATACTTTTCTATTTCTCTGCTTCTCTTTACTTTGCCCTCTTTATACCTACTCAACCGGTTTCTACCTAGCCCTGTTGCTTTGTTGATTGTATGTTTAAGACCATACTTGCTGAGAATTTTCCCTCCGATCAAACTGCGCATTGCCCCAATCTGTGTTGGCTTCATGCCCATCCTTCGCTTCTTGATTTGGTTTTGAATAACGTATCCAAGTATTAACTGTTTCTTAACTTTTGCTTGCTGCTTGCGTGTCAGTCCAGCATCTTTAAGTAATCGTTTTGTTTTGCTCTTTGGTGTCATTTCAGGAGCCTGATATGAGCATTCCGGTGTCTCTGTATCTTGGCTTGTATTAAATGACGTCTGATGTGATTCTCCTGTAGCTGCTCTATTTTCTGTTGTTATTTCTTGGATTTCTTCTGTTTGTATTTGTGTCATCACTAATTCACTACCTTTTGTTTTTAACACCTGTTCTGCTGCAGACTTTGCTGATGGGGAAACATTGCCATTTTTAATTCCCTGGTTGCTGGTTTTCTTCTTTAATCTTTGGATGCTGCGCATATTCCGTTTGTATTTCATTTGTAGCGATTCAAACTTTCCTTTCAAGTTTCGAAGTTCATTTGATTTCTTTGCCAGTGCCCTGCTTATTCTCTTTCTGGGTCCATTTTGTCTGTTCGGAAATGGCATGTTTACAACCAGCGGACTTGGGGCATCTATGGAACTTGCAGTTTCATATCCACTTGTTTCCATATTTTCAACAGGTACATTCTGTATATTTTCTACTTGTCCTTCTCTTTGCTTCTTTTGTCTGTGGCGATAAAGGTAGATTTGATTCTTTTCGTTGCGTTTAGCTTTCTCTTTTCGAGATAGTTCTGCAGTAGGAACATAATTTTTTTCTTTTCTGCGTCTTGCTTTTGCAAGATACTCTTCGTACTTTGCCTCGTCTTGTTTCAATCTCTGCCTATATTCTCGTTGTATTTCGGCTCTTGACTTTACCATTTTTCTGAAATAGAGAAAATAATGTCGGGCTAGTAATGGTATTTGAATTAGTAAATTGAAAGTGTTTTGTTGTATTTTTGCCAAATTTGTGAAAGGTTCGTTACCATTCAAAGGGCAAATATATCATCTGACTATGTAAAGATATATGTGCTTGCCCCCTTAAATATGTTACATACTGAGCATGCTGACACATGTTCGTTGAAACATTTTATAATTTAAGGTGTGGTTATAATATAATGGTTTGAAAAAAAAGATAATGCGACCCTTTATACAGATATTTCAGTTATTTTTAGTTCAAATTTGACAGGTTTAAAGACTTACTGTTATTGTAAAGAATAAAAAGGCATACAATATGTTCAAATGATACAAACTAACACTAATCTCATCAAAAAACATGCCATGTTATACAATTTCGAAGAAAATTAGTTTTGAAGCCCCAAACATTGTGCTGACCAAATATTGAAAGGTTCGTTACCAGATGGTCACGAACCTTTTAGTATAGAGGCATGCCTTAAAATTGCAAATTACTCATTATTTCGCTAATTCCTTTCACTATGAGACATATTTGTGCAGTTTGTAACACATGTTTTCATAAATAAACGAAAAGTGGTGAACATAATAAAGCATACAAAGTAAACAACATGACATGTGTTTAAACGGTGCCGACTTCAGTAATACATTACACAAACCAAAGAGGTTATGTATAGAAATGTGATTCTTTTTTTAAAAAAAGTATCCATTTATAGGCATTTAAGTAATTACGTATTTTGTATAAACTTGTAACATGCTATATGTTCGAAAAACATTTTAAATACTAATTTATATGAGTATGAGTAACCGTGAAAGGTTCGTTACTTTCGTCTACGAACCTTTCACAGTGTGTAAACATGAATCTGTTTAGATATATTTAATTTTTTTGAAAAGATGCCTTGTGTAGAGAAAAGCATAACATCTTGTTACATAAATCTTTTTTTAAAGTGGATAAATATTACAAGATAGTTGAAAAAATACTTACCAAATGATGATGTCCCAAACCGTTGATTTTCCAATAAATATGTTTGTCCTTTCGACCTTAAGAATCAATGTTTTTTTAAAGGTTTGTGCGTCATCAGTTAGGTATCGTCATTGAAATGTGATTTGACGTCATGCGCACGTGTATGCAGTAGTAAACAAGTACCTCAAATTATTTATCGATCGACAGTAACAAACCTTTCATTACGAACCTTTTTTGGGGGTTGTTTTCATTCAATCTTAAAACCAACTAGCTTCCAAAACTTTATTTTGATGGAT
The DNA here is from genome assembly GCF_026914265.1 of Mya arenaria. Taxonomy (NCBI): domain Eukaryota; kingdom Metazoa; phylum Mollusca; class Bivalvia; order Myida; family Myidae; genus Mya; species Mya arenaria. The sequence goes on from NC_069128.1 coordinate 20,130,075, forward strand.
GAATATTCTTATACAGTGGAAATGAATGTAACACAATCATGTATATGGTCGATATTGCTTTAGAATGTGGTGTATTTTGAGTAACGAACCTTTCTGGCTAAACTGTAGCTGTCCGGACTTCGTTTTTCAACATAGGTGTGAGTGAAAACGAACATCTTTAGAAAGGTAGGGTTGTTTTAATTACTAACACTATTGCATGGTGGGTATTTAGTAAAAGCTGTGATGACAATGTTCTCCAAATATGGGATAATAGCATTGTCAATAGGCATGTAACAAACCTTTCACAGAAATCGGCGACAAAGGATACGGATGGCGAAAAATGACAAGAGGAGGAATATGTAAATGAAAACTATATTAGCACCAACTAGATATACGACCGTCATGAGCTATCACTATTATTGATTGATGTTTGTAATTATTGGTTTATTAACAAACTTGCAGTTTGATTTTTGTCAAAGCGACAGTAACAAACCTTTCTAATTGGTCAGGTTTCCGTGCTGTGGAAAAACATACACAACCATCAAAAAAGTGTTTTATATTTAATTTAGTTTGTTGTTATACCAAGTAACTTGCCAACTATTAAAACTGTCACTTTAGTGAGTGTACATTCCAAAAAATACCGACGACAGCCTGAAATTCAAGCTGCACCTCTTTATTGAGAATGCGTGTTAATCGCCTTAACTTTCAGAGTCATTATTTTTGATAATAAAAATTGAGTACATTGTTTTTTTCCTAAAGGTTCTCACATTTATACCCAGCTGTAACTTTTTGTTCTTTCAATTTAATAAAGTGTTTTCATCTGTTACATTTCCGGTTTTGTTAATTTGGGTTGATTCTGTATCAGTTTTATCTAACAGTTGTATAATATTTTGTAGAATCTTAATGATTACAAAGGGCTGAGCTAGTAAGTCCCTTCATTCAAGGCTCTCATGTTTTCAGACAGAACCATTTCCTGGTGACACATCTGAAAACACTTATTTTATCATTATTTTACTCTACGATATTGAAATTGCAGAAAAAAAGTACAGCTATAGTATAAAAAAAATATTTTGATGTTTGCGGGATGAGAACCCACGCCAGTAAAGTCAAGAAAAGATTAGAAAACTGACTCCTTCACCACTATGCCACCAGGACTTTTATAAAAGTGGTAGATATTTTGACCTCTTAACGATACAATTGATCTCATCATGTAATAATGTCAAAGTGATTATTATTGTTAACGCTAATGAAAATTGTGGTCTTCAAAGACAATATTTGAGCAAATATCAACATTTCAGTGTTCCTGCTTTTGTTATCTTAGTTTTAACACTTGTATTGATTTGCCACACTTCATTTCGTCATACAAAAAAAGTGCTTTCTACCAAAACATAAGCAAGTACGTCATTTAAGTCATTAAAATTTAACTCAACACCTTTCATTAACTGACTTAGAATACAACATACATCATTTTAAGCACACAGGTGTCCATCACAAGGCTTGATCACTAAAATATGGCCCTTTAATTAGTTCTTTGATACTGTTTAAAAATTAACAAAAAATAATTAAAATTGATAAAATGACATTTCAATAAATTTGAGTATTAAGAGTTAAACTTAAAAAAATATATCATTATATATATACAAGGTTCCCATGTCCAGAAATCCCCCAAACTACAGTTGCCCTAAACATGTAATGTCAAATATTTCCTAAAATAATTGACACAATGCTTAGATAATAATTTTTACACTGCCGGAAACTAATTTGGAACAATGAAGAGGTTCAACAAATAAACACCAAAATCCCCCCCCCCCAAAAAAACACGTTAAATACAGACTGACATGCAAACTTTGCGCATGCATTACAAAGAGTAGCTTTAAATATCATCCCACGGTTGTGAAGTCGTTGAGTAAGACGCGTTTTTATCCACATTGAACGTTTGGATGTTTTCTTGTTGTCATTCTCACCCCCCTTGTATCTGTTGTTGCCATAAATAAACTAGCCATGTTTTGGTCAGGGTGAGTTCGAGACTTATTATATTTTTTCATGTTATACTCTTAGAAATTTGTTGAAATGTCATTTTATCAATTTTATTTATTTTTTGTTAATTTTAAACAATATCAAAGGACTGTTTAGGGCCAATGTTAGTGATCAAGCTATGTGATGGACACCTGTGATTTTAGACAATTTTAAAGTTCTACTACTAGACTTATAATCATTAAGAATATCACCTTTCACATGTGTTTAAAGGTCCGCCTACTGCCACTCATCAGATACACACTCCATGAGTCAGATTTTGCGTTGACAATGTATCAGCCAATGAGATTGTAATTTTTAAGTCAGCTAGATCACCTGAAGGAATTTCTTCATGATTAAGAAGGGCTCATTTGCTACGCTCACTACGCCCATTCTTATTCAGTAAGAATTTACTTCATCATATCTAATTATTACCAGTACTTACATTATACTGTGTTTTCAGCAGGCAGGAAATGATGAAATTATGATGTGAAGCCTATTGAGTTGTAAAGTCATGTCTTTATAATTAATCAGGGTACTTATATGAGGCTGTCATAGGCTGGAAATGTAGGTCATTCATAATCTTAATAGGATTTTTGCACAAGAGGCATAAATTTAATTATGCGAAAGAACATAAATACGCAAGAATACCGAGTATTTTAATTTGTCCTTTAATTGCTGGAGTTAATACAATCAAGACCTTTATTAAAGCCTGTTGTGACTTACTTTGTATAATAAATGACACCATAAAATTTATATTAAAAAGTCATTAGATAATTATTACATAGAACTAGTGCAATACCTTCTGATGTGATGTCATATATAAAAAGTGTTAAAATGCGCAAGTTCAAGATAGCGCCATTTCATATATTTTGAATGCTGGAAATTGTTATATTACTGTTATAACAGAATAATATTCACATTCATGGTCTTTCAATATGAATTGTTTTAAATTCATTTCCATCATTCATTTTCTCTCCTCCATATATGTGTGCACTTTCAAAATGTCAAAAACAACAATAAATGAAAACAGTTTCATTAGTTTATCATGGGCAAATACAAATGGTTTAAATTCTTTTTACCAAACTTCACCAGTCCATTGCATGGTAGTGTATAATCCAACTTTCAACCAATAAAAGGTATTTGCAGATTATCCAAATTCTGTTTTTCACAAATTTTGAGCGAAAGATAGATAATGTTTTACGATGTTCACTTGGCAATTTAATTATTTTACGTAAAGTTATGTTCACATTATTTTGGAGAAAATTTGTCAGTATCTACACTAGAGCTGTGTTAAAAGTTACCACAAAAAATTGTTGAATCATTTATACCATTGATTCTCCATATTTTTCAAAACTGCATATTAGGCAGCCAGATGTTAATTTAAGTTTTTGTATACAAGCTCTTTTTCTAGACACAATGTGTAAAACCAATATAGATCTCATTGATTTTTACAGTGGAAGCACCATTTTTCTATGAAAACAATATCCATCATGAATAACAATGTTGTCCTTAAACCCCTACTGTCCTTTCTGCACGTGTCTATATTGTTACCCACATGGCTTTAGATAAAAACATTTCTCATCTTTAGACTCTTGGAGATAGTCACAGCCATCACAGACTTAATACAAATTCTCTCAGCCATATTGAACTGTGTGTAGAGGCATTTTCCATGCATTAAGAAAAGTCCTTGTCACATAACGCTATACAGAGCTTTCTGTCCATTTAGGGAAAAACTCCCACAAAAAGAAAGAAAAGATGTTGCACGACAACGTTGCACGACAATAATTGATCACCAATCAGAAGTTCTCTGAAAATTCATCTTTAGATAAGATCTGTTCCTGTCAACAGATTATGACGACTCCAAATATTGACCAGAGCCAAACAATTCACACGCTTTCTCCTTTACAATTCCATTTCTTATTAAAAGCCACATGTGTTTGACATGTGATCATATGGGGAAATTGTGTGAACATAGACCAGGGGTCAGAGGTCAGGAAAGAACACATTGGCTTTGTCAACAGTGTTCAGTGTGCATTCATTAAAGCATGGGCTAGATATCTTGAGCCTGGCATTTTGTAAAATATGGAGTGGTGGCTACACGCAGGGGGCATGGGGGTTCAGAATAAAATTAATTAGGTTTAATTTTAGTTTAATTTAGTTTTAACATATTTATTTTACAACGATTGTGAAACAAGTTATTACAACATTATATTAATCACTCTCGTTGGCACGATTTTACGCGAGAGTGTGGTCTTGTGTTGTGGGGGAAACCGGAGAACCCGGAGAAAACCCACTTGTCCGGCTTGGTGACCACAAACCAAACTCACATGCGCCCAAGCCGGGAATCGAACCCGGGTCGCCTAGGTGAGAAGCGAGTGCGCTAACCACTGCGCTAACCGGACAACCGAATTTAATTTTATTTGGGTGGAAAGGGTTGGGGGGGGGGGGGAATGTTCTATAACGCACATTTCTAAAAATTCAACAAAACTGATTTGCATGAATTATCAGGATTTGGCCCTTTAAAATGATTAACAGACTTGTTTATCGACACCTCAACTTACTGTAAAATTTGTTTATTGACACCTCAACTTACTGTAAGACTTGTTTATTGACACCTCAACTTACTGTAAGACTTGTTTATTGACACCTCAACTTACTGTAAGACTTGTTTATTGACACCTCAACTTACTGTAAGACTTGTTTTTTCAGACACCTCAACTTACTGTATGACTTGTTTATTGACACCTCAACTTACTGTAAGACTTGTTTTTTCAGACACCTCAACTTACTGTAAGACTTGTTTTTTCAGACACCTCAACTTACTGTAAGACTTGTTTTTTCAGACACCTCAACTTAAACTGAAATGCATTATACAAACTGATGTTGTTTTCCCTTTGATATTTAAATACAGCAATTTAAAGACTGAGCCTTGGTGAACTCATTTCAAGTTATTTAACGATACATTTTCCTTCAAATTTAAAAGTGGAAAAAACTGTTATATTTGAACAATTATACTTTTCAATATACATTTTATCTGAATTAATTTTATTAATTTCAACATTGACCTTAACAGTACAAAAGTACACGATGTGGTGAGGCCAAATTACAAAATAAACATCGGTCGTCTTTGGGCCCCGGCAACCTGATGCCCCGCCACTTAATTGGCACATTTTCGCGCACAAAACTCTATCAAAACAAATCATACCGCTGCATGTTCAGACATGGTTCCTGGCATGACATTTCCTCCATCTTGTGTGTACTATTGATAATCAAATTGCGTATGCATACCGGATGGTGAAAATACTTAAAAAATGCCATGTTGTAGGACAACACACTATCCATGTGAATGCCAAAAAAGCACCAAAAGGCAAGGCGAAATATGCTAGCATTTTATTTTGTATTCTCATCACAGTGTTTTTTTGTAATTTAAATTGTTGTTGCGAATATATGAAAATACGAAATGGCAGAAATCAGCCTCCAGACTTTTCCAATGCCAGTAAAAGTTTCTTTTAATCCATGTCATTTTGATGATATATGGAAATATGCAAGTGTTTTTTATCAGAACTTAAGAGATGTTCAAATGCATAACAAAGACATTATTTATAAAAGTATCTTTAAACAATAAAACAAAATATGATAAATGCTCTTAATTTCTTATAAATATGCAAATTATTATTGGTAATGTCATGTAGATGATAAAAATAAAGTCAAATTCTTATGAATCATCATCTTTAGCCTTCCAGCTGTTCAAAATAAATAAGAACCAAAACACTTCAGATTTACAAAAATTATATCTAGTTATCTTTTATGTCATCATTTTAAACAATTGTCAACATTGGAAACTTGTGACCACCTGAAGCTAGACCAGAAACAATGTCACAGGATTTGCTGCCCTTCAATCTAGAGTAAGTCATAATAAGAAGTTTTTAAATGTGTTTCTTATATTAATATAAGCCTATAGGAAATTAGTAAACACTGGTTTGGGGCCAGTTTTGACCCCCAAGGCCACATTTTGAACAAACTTGATGGAGAACCACTATATACACACAAAATATCAAGGGTCTTAATTTATTTGAACAATTTTGAAAGGGCACCACCCAAGGAACATCCCTGTGAAGTTTTATCAAAATTGTCCAAGGTTTAGGAGGAGATGAAGTTTATAAACAATTGCTGACACCGGATGCTGGACACTGGACATAGACCGATCACAAAAGCTCACCTTGAGCACTTCACGCTCACGTTGTTTCCTGTGTATGGGTGCTTAACATCAGGTGCATTAAAGGAACAAGACCATCGCTTGGAAAGAGCTAGAGTATTGCACCCAGATCTTGTATCTCACTCTGTTTCTCAAACTCTGCTAATATCAACTGACTGGGAATTTCAGTCTTTCTATCTTATGTCACCAAACTATGAAGAAAAACCCCCACAAAATAACACTAACTCCTCGTGGGGTAACGCAATAATTTAGCCAAACAATATATATGTAACTTGAACAAACATACATACTTACACAGAGTGAGTGCGGTATTATCAAATAAAGCAGCAAAGTTGATCTTGACTTACCTGAAAATAGAAAGGATTTGGTACAAAATATTAAATGAACTAATTACACAATTACAATTGTAGTATAATGTTAGATTTGTTAGTGCCACAGATTTAAAAAAGTAGGATTCAAGAGTTAAATCAAATAAATCCTTAACACGAGTTTTGTTTGACTCTGTTTTCATCTACATTTCAGTACACAACTCCATGCATCTGTTATAGAAACAAATTGCAAGACCCAAACTACGTCATGAAGAGCATAAACCATCTGCCAAACCCCAACTAACTACAGGATTCAAACCATATGTGGAACCCAAACCATATGCAGATTCAAGCCATGTGTGGAACCCATACCATCTGCAGATTCAAGCCATGTGTGGAACCCACACCATCTGCAGATTCAAGCCATGTGTGGAACCCATACCATCTGCAGATTCAAGCCATGTGTGGAACCCATACCATCTGCAGATTCAAGCCATGTGTGGAACCCATACCATCTGCAGATTCAAGCCATGTGTGGAACCCATACCATCTGCAGATTCAAGCCATGTGTGGAACCCATACCATCTGCAGATTCAAACAATTTGTAGAACCCAAACCATCTGTAGAAATAAAACCATATGTTGCACCCAACCCATTTGTTGAACCCAACCCATATGTTGAACCCAACCCATTATGTTGAACCCAACCCATATGTTGAACCCAACCCATATGTTGAACCCAACCCATATGTTGAACCCAACACATATGTTGAACCCAAACCATATGTAGAAATGTTTCTTTTGCACATCACTTCCCTTCAACACAGTGAATATGTGATAATATCAAAAACATTATTATGGAGTTTAGTGAAAAAAAAGTAAAAACATAATCAAAGGGCAAAAACTCTAAAAATACCAAACACAAAATAATGTTTCTTTTGCACAACACCTCTTCCAGCACCTTCAATGAATGTATGAAGTTTGAAGTCAGTAACTCAAAAATATATGGAGTTATGGAGAAAGGTAGACTTGTACCGATGTCCCAGGACAGATAGACAAGACAATGTGATTCCTATACAGTCCCACGGACATGTGGTAGGGGTATGATAAAAATACAATACTGTATTATTCCACCTCATAAGCACAATCACTGTGCTGTGACAAATCTCAAGTACCCTCTTGTAAAGTTTGATGATCACCAAATCTCACATACACACATAAGCCTGGAATTGAGCCTGAGATGATGATCACCAAATCTCACATACACACTTAAGCCTGCAATTAAGCCAGAGATCACCAAATCTCACAAAATACATAAACCCTGGAATGGAGCCGAGATGCTTTGATGATCACCAAATCTCACAAAATACATAAACCCTGGAATGGAGCCGAGATGCTTTGATGATCACCAAATCTCACAAAATACATAAACCCTGGAATGGAGCCGAGATGCATTGATGATCACCAAATCTCACATACACTCATAAGCCTGGAATTGAGCCTGAGATGATGATCACCAAATCTCACATACACACATTAGCCTGGAATTGAGCCTGAGATGCCTTGATGACTACAATCATCAAACTCATGAATGTAAGGCGCCTTAAATAACACCTTATTTAGTTTATGGTTTTCCACTGCTTGTTGAGTATAGCTTTCATCTGTTCAGGTCTGGCTTAATGATACAATGCAGTTAAGAATGTAATAAACCTGTCAATGGAGCCCAATACCGGCTAGATAGGTTATGACGCTCTTATGAATTTGTTGGTCATTATGGGGTAATTACTGGATCTAGTTTGTGACATTTTATCACTTTTTTTATGTATAATTAATACATAGTCTTAAGAATATTCTGGGAATGAGTTGTTTTCTGAATGAATTAAGCACTTGCAGTCTGGAGGCAATGTATGGTTTCTCACAGTTGGGCTGGAGATTTTTTAAGATTCTCACCAGAAAATTTGATAAAAATATTATGAGCAATTTTTACAAGGCTGTATAACTGTAAGTGTTTGCCATATATTACATGTTTAACATGACAAATACAGTTGTACAGGCAATCATTTCATAGCAGCTTTTTGACTTCGGAGAAGTAGGCTGGACAGCTCTAAATCTTAACAGGGGCTCTGGACATTGACCAAAGGGTGAACCCAGGCGGGGTTCTCAACTCCAACAACAGGGGATACTATCACTTTGACACCAGGGAAAATTCTTGAATCAACTATTTCTATCCAGCATAAACATCAACATTAAATCATAATTACTTTTCAAGGTTCAGGTTAAGCAATGGAATGGAGCAAAGCAAATAGTGGTGGTGTACCCTCTGTCTTATCCAGGTTAAGTTTGAGCAATGGCATGGAGCAGGAGAAATAGTGGTGAGGCACTCTTTATCTTCTCCAGGTTAAGATTGAGCAATGGCATGGAGCAGGAGAAATAGTGGCGGGGCACTCTCTATCTTCTCCAGGTTAAGTTTCAGCAATGGCATGGAGCAGGAGAAATAGTGGTGAGGCAATCTTTATCTTCTCCAGTTTAGTTTGGGCAATGGCATGGAGCAGGAGAAATAGTGGTGAGGCACTCTTTATCTTCTCCAGGTTAAGTTTGAGCAATGGAATGGAGCAAAGCAAATAGCTGTGGAGCACCCTCTATCTTTTCCAGGTTTAGGTTGAGCAATGGAATTGAGCAAAGCAAAAAGTGGTGGGGCACTCTCAATCTTTCTCGGTTTATGTTGAGCAATGGAATGGAGCAGGAGAAATAGTGGTGGGGCACCCTCTATCATTTCCAGGTTAAGTTTGAGCAATGGAATTGAGCAAAGCAAATAGTGGTGGGGTACCCTCTACATTTTCCAGGTTTAGGTTGAACAATGGAATGGAGCAGGGAAAATAGTGGTGGGGCAAGATCTTTCTGTTCCAGGTTAAGGTTAAGCAATGGAATGGAGCAGGGGAAATAGTGGTGGGGCAAGATCTTTCTGTTCTAGGTGAAGGTTGAGCAATGGCATGGAGCAGGGGAAATAGTGGTTGGGTAAGATCTTTCTGTTCCAGGTTAAGGTTGAGCAATGGAATGGAGCAGGGGAAATAGTGGTGGGGTAAGATATTTCTGTTCTAGGTGAAGGTTGAGCAATGGCATGGAGCAGGGGAAATAGTGGTGGGGCAAGATCTGTATGTTCCAGGTTAAGGTTAAGCAATGGAATGGAGCAGGGGAAATAGTGGTGGGGCACACTTTACCTCTTCCAGGAAGTATACTACCAATTTTATGGCAGTAAAAAATATCATCTTTGAAAAACAGGTATCTTTACAGACTTTTCCTAGCAGGGTATGTACTCTACTTCAAGAGTTTAACAGGAACAATTATCAAATTGTTTTCTAATCAGTCCTCATTAAAGACCCTAATAGAAAAAAAATCAACCAACACATATATCTGGACAATTTTCTAAAGACAAAAAATGGCGCAAAAAATACTGTTGCTTATTCAGATATAATTTTCTTTTTATTGTTCCAGCAGATTTTTTTCTGAGAATTATGGATATTAAGGCACTGAATGATTTGTGGATGTCAGAAAACATTATTAAGAATATTTTTCACACTACTTACTGATGGAGAGCTCTTATCAGTAATATAGGAAACAAAATTAATATTTTGGGAAACTCACTGCAAGTCAACCTATACTGAACACACTGCAAGTCAGCCTCTACTGAACACACTGCAAGTCAACCTATACTGAACACACTGCAAGTCATCCTCTACTGAACACACTGCAAGTCAGCCTCTACTGAACACACTGCAAGTCAGCCTATACTGAACACACTGCAAGTCATCCTCTACTGAACACACTGCAAGTCAGCCTCTACTGAACACACTGCAAGTCAGCCTCTACTGAACACACTGCAAGTCAGCCTCTACTGAACACACTGCAAGTCAGCCACTACTGAACATATTGCAAGCCAGCCTCTACTGAACACACTGTAAGTCAGCCTCTTCTTAATACACTGCAAGTCAGGTTCTACTGAACACACTGCAAGTCAGCCTCTATTAAACACACTGCAAGTCAGTCTCTACTGAATATACTGCAAGTTAGCCTCTACTGAACAAATTGCAAGTCAGCCTCTACTGAACACACTGCAAGTCAGCCTCTATTGAACACACTGCAAGTCAGCCTCTACTGAACACACTGCAAGTCAGCTTCTACTGAACACACTGCAAGTCAGCCTCCACTGAACATTCTGTAAGTCAGCCTCTACTGAATATTCTGCAAGTCAGCCTCTACTGAACACACTGCAAGTCAGTCTCACACACTACAAGTAACTTTAATTAGCAGGATATTGTGCAAGAGTGTGGTCTTGTGTTTTGGGGGAAGCAGGGAACCACAAGAACACCAACATATCCCGCTTTGTGACTACAAACAAAACTCACATACTGGGCCCAATCTGGGAATTGAACCCGAATCGCTTGGTTAGAAGTTAGTGCACTGGGCTTATCAGACAACTGGAAGATGGAGATTAGCTTGAGTATCACACTTTCATTGAAAGTTTTTCTTGCAAAATCACATTCACTGCCTGAACTGACATATAAAGCTATCTACTTGAAATAAATATTTAAGCTACTAAAAAATATTGATTTGAAAAAAAGCAATTTAATTTGTATGACTGATATTAAATTTGTCATTTCTTTTAAAAGAATCTTAGCCCCATTATGATCAACATTCAGAGCAAAGTATAATCTCAAACAATGAATTTGTTGTTCTAGAGGGAACATGTGTGTTTTTTAAATGATAAATAATTTACTTCATTAAAAGACCATCCATCATAGAAAACCACATGTTGAACAGGGCAATATGGTTTATTATGTTCTAATTAAAATCCTTTATAATTAAGATCTGTTTTTATGTGCTCAACTGCCCACGCAAAATCATATTGAGTACCATGATTTCAAATTGTACACTCTATTATTTAAATTACAATATTTTTTGGCTGAGCTCTTATTGAACAGGTCGCTTTATGTTAAGACAGAAATATTCAAATTTAAAATAATGTTAACATTCCCTGGAATTTCTTCTGATAAATGAAGCAACAACATTTTAAGACTGCTATATACATATTTTTCCCTTCTTCACAGGCTGACAAAATCAATACCATAAATAGGAGTCCATACAGGGCTGGAAGATATTCTTCCTGGAGCTGTTTCATTACAAAATACACTCATGTATTCAAACTAAGTAACACCTTTAAGTATAGGCAATAGAGTTTTACTTAAATATGTATATATAGCTATACGTATCACTTATGCTTCACATATTCATTAAAGCTACACATATAAGTTATAGTTACACATATAAGTAATAGTTACACATATCTGCAATAGCTACACATACAAGCAATAGCTACACATACAAATGACAGCTACACAAACCAGCAATACCCATACATATCAGTAACAACTTCACAAACCAGCAATACCTACACATGTCAGTATCAACTACACATTCCAGCAATAGCTTTATGTATCAGTATCAGCTACAAAAAACAACAATAGCTATACATATCAGTAACAGCTACACATACCAGCAATAGCTACACATGTCAGTTGCAGCTACACTTTCCAGCAATAACTATACATAACAGTAACAGCTACACAAACCAGCAATAGCTACACATATCAGTAGCAGCTACACAAACCAGGTATAGCTACACATGCCAGTAACAGCTACACATACCAGCAATTGCAACACATACCAGTTACAGCTACACAAACCAGCAATAGCTACACATACCAGTAATTTGGCATACAAACCAGTCACAGCTAGACATAACAATAACAGCTACAAATAATAGCTACACATATCAGTTACAGCTACACAAACAGCAATTGCTACACATATCAATAACAGCTGCACACATGCCAGTAACAACTTCACATACCTGCAAACAGCTGCACATACCAGCAACAGCTACACATACCAGTTACAGCTACACATACCACTGAGAGCTACAAATACCTGCAGTAACTACACATATAAGCAATAGCTGAACATACCAGCAACAGCTGAACATACCAGTAACAGTTACAAATACTAATAACAGCTGCACATATATATATATGCCATTAACAGCTACACAAACCAACATAAGCTACACATACCCATAACAGCTACACATGCCATTAACAGCTACACAAACCAACATAAGCTACACATACCTGTAACAGCTACACATACCATTAACAGCTACACATGCCCGTAACAGCTACACATGCCATTAACAGCTACACAAACCAACATAAGCTACACATACCAGTAACAGCTACACATGCCATTAACAGCTATACAAACCAACATTAGCTACACATACCAGTAACAGCTACACATGCCATTAACAGCTACACAAACCAACATAAGCTACACATACCAGTAACAGCAACACATGCCATTAACAGCTACACAAACCAACATTACCTTCACATACCAGTAACAGCTACACATAACAGTAATAGCTATACTAACCAGTGAGAGCTACACATGCCAGTAACAGCAGCACACAACAGTAACAGCTTCACTTACCAGTGAGAGCTACACATGCCAGTAACAGCAACAGATAAATTACCAATAAGTAACAGCAAAATTTACAAGAAATAGCTACACATACCAGTTACAGCTACACATATGGTTAATAGTTTCTGCCCATGATTAAAGTGGTTTACAAATCTTTCTTTGGCAAAATGATCACTGGAAGGAGTGGTTGATCTTAGATCTGTAGTCATGCTGTACCCTTTCATGAGCTGATGAACTGTTCTTGATCATGCATGAATAGGTCATGAACTGATCATCAATAATGTATTTATTGTAGTTCTTTGATAGTGTATAGACCAAAGTTTGTGATGTTACAAGTGTTCAAAGATGTTCCACACATGAATTAAGGCTGTAGATTAAAGTTCATGAAATGTTCATAAAATTGGTCATAATTATATAACCAGCCTTCATATTCAGGGCATTCATGGTAATCACTAACAAAGGCAATCACAATCATTTACCTAAAACCCATGTATTTGTTTTCCCCTATAATGATATTGGCTGTCTTTGAATTTTCATTAAACCTGCATGAAAACAATTTGGAGTTATGCCAATCAAAAAGTTGTTTTGTCATAAAACTTAGATTATGAAATCATGGTAAAAACGCATAGAAAATAAGGGAAAAAACATCCTTCAAGAATAATTGGTTAATGAAATTATGAGCAATTGAAAACAATTCTAAAGCAAAAGCCACACTGCATGTGATTGCAAATTTCCAAATGTCTACAGCAAGACCTCATAAATAACAGGAGATCATCTGGATTGATATAATTGAAAATTACTGTTTTCTTTGGCCAAATTTTTAGGTTTTACTATTAAACAACAACAACAATAACAACAGCAGCAACAATAACAACAACAAGGCTATGACTGTTCCTTTAAACAAAATAAACTTAAATAATTTACTACTGCAAAAAAAAGTTCCATAAAAGTGTTTCCTGTTGTTGATTGGAATAGCCAGATTTTCCCCAACACTGCTTTACATCTCCCACATAATCATTGGGAGGTTTTATATTTCTAAAAACCAGATGCCCTGGCAATGTGTTAATTTCAATTAGATTTCCAATTAGGATTTCATGTTAAAGTGCAAATAACGAATTCCTCCATCTATTTTAAGACAAACACAGGTCCCCTATAATGTGTTGAGAAATCCACTCACTTGACACGATTTAATTAGGAAAAAGAAGAGTGTGAAGGAAAGAAGAGGGTAAAGGCAAAACGGGGAGTGAAGGAAAGAAGAGGGTGAGGAAAAAAACGAGGCTGTAGGAAATAGACGAGAGTGACAGGAAAAGAAGAGGGTGAAGGAAAAGAAGAGGTAGAGTAAAAAGACGAGGGTGAGAAAAAGATGTGGGTGATGGAAAAGAAGAGGTAGAGGAAAAAGACAAGGGTGAAGAAAAAGATGAGGGTTATGGTAAAAGACGAGGGTGAAGGAATAGAAGAGGTGAGGGAAAAAGACGAGGGTGAAAGAAAAGATGAGGTTGAAGGAAAAGAAGAGGGTGAGAGAAAAAGACGAGGGTAAAGGAAAAGATGAGGGTGAAGGAAAAGAAGAGGGTGAAAGAAAAGATGAGCTTGAAGGAAAAGAAGAAGGTGAGGGAAAAAGATGAGGGTGAAGGAAAAGATGAGGGTGAAGGAAAAGACGAGGGTGACAGAAAAAGGCAAGTGTTAAGAAAAAGAAGAGGGTGAAGGAAAAGACGGGGGTGACAGAAAAAAACAAGGGTTAAGGAAAAGAAGAGGGTGAAGGAAAAAGACAACGGTGAAAGGAAAAAGACAAGGGTGAAGGAAAAAGACAAGGGTGAAGGAAAAGAAGTTGTAGAGGAAAAAGACGAGGGTTAAGGAATAGTTGAGGTAGAGGAAAAAACAAGGGTGATGGAAACAGATGAGGGTGAAGGAAAACGATGAAAGGTGATGGTAAAAGAAGAGGTAGAGGAAAAGAAGAGGTAGGGGAAAAAGATGAGTGCGAAGGAAAATGATGAAAGATGATGGACAAAGAAGAGGTAGAGGAAAAGAAGAGAAAGGGGAAAAAGAAGAGAGTGAAGGAAAAGAAAAGGGTGAAGGAAAAAGATGAGGGTGAGGAAAAAGATGAGGCTGAAGGAAATAAAGAGGAAGAGGGAAAAGATGAGGGTGCAGGAAAAAGATGAGGGTGAATGAAAACAACAAAGTTGATGGAAAAAGACAAGGGTAAAGAAAAAGAAGAGGGTGAGAGAAAAATTGAGGGTGTTGAAAAAGACAAGGGTAAGGAATAAGATGAGGGTGCAGGAAAATGAAGAGGGTGAATGAAATAGACAAGGGTGATGGCAAAGACGAGGGTGACAGAAAAGATGAGGCTAAAGGAAAAAAAATAGGCTGAAGGAAAAGACAAGGGTGATGGAAAAAGAAATCAGTAAATGCAATTTACAATATTGGTAGTATTATGCTAGGAGTTTTCAAATAAAACAAGACTATATAACTGGATATGATGTATGCACCTCAAAGTATTTAAAGGTTTAAAAAGGACAGACATCAGAACTGACAGACAACCAGACAGATTGACTCCAATTAGAATATCAACAATGCTTGTTCCATCAAAATAAACCTTATAAACACATAGTTATGCAAGAGTTATTGACCTTGCTACACATGGGAATCTTGTTGCTGGCAACATTAGTATTATAATCTACATGAGAAATAATAATACCTAGATTATTGTGCTTTGAAAAACCAAAAATCTGAGAACAAATTGATGTTTGTAATAAATTATTGGAGTAGGCTCTGGCAAGACACTGGCAAAACCGCAAACATATTTTAATGGAGATCACAGCATGCAAGTCTTACAGTCGACCTGGCGTCAATGTGACACGCCATTAACATATAGACAGTGTCATAAATAACGGAGCATTAGCTCAGATCTCCAAGCCTGCATTGTTTAGCAACTGTAATGAGGTGCCCAGAGATTGTTCCATTACTTTCAAGAAATTGGTTTCAGATCAAAGATAAGGTTTTTGTCTTTTGGGCATTATCTGGCCATATGGAACAATATAAACTTCTTATATGTTTCCTAACATGGTCTCAATATCCATTATAACAAATGACCTTCTTCAATTTATTCACTGAATAATATTATTGCTACTATTTAAACTGAATCCTGTAAGTTAATACTTCACTTATTTCACCATGTAATGTATGTTCTTATATTTTCAGTCACTGATAAATATTCTTGGAAAAAAAAAAATGATTGACAAAGTTTTGATTTTATGATTTTTTAAGTAATGTAAATGACAGAATTTCGAGATTTTGTTGAGAGTCGAACCTACAAGATAATGTTGTTTGTGACTAGAGGTCCCTAGCCGTTCGGGATAACATAATCCAATAGTGAATAAAAGAAATGTTTTTTTTACTTATTATCTGTAATTAGTTTTTTGTGAAACACAAACTTGAATATAACTTGAATCTCATCGGTCCATAAATACTTGCATTCACGATTAATTATAATGTTCTATTAAAAATAGAAGGCCTCGTTCAGGCTGTTCAATATTTTGCAGAACATTAAAACTATACACTATTATAGTAACCTAAAAGCTTGTACTTTCATTAAATATCATGTTTGAATGAACAAGTTCCATTATTGGATAGCATTACCAAAATTGCATGATCAATAGTACTTTGATTGTTTGTAAAACACATCCAGTCATCTGCATAATTTCTTTAGGACATTATCTACGAGCCTGGTGTTTGTTTTGAGAAGTCTAAGTATTCATGCTTGCAACAGATGTGTTGACATTTACTTTCAGCAATTATTCCCAAGGACAGCTCTTATCTATATAGATGTGTCCCTGTACTGATCAATAGTCCAATATCTCTACTGCAACCACTACTTGGCCACTCTGTATTTTAAAGATGCAGTCTCGGATGCATTCTATCACAGTCTCTTATGCCTTTGGAGAAAAAGTTGTAATGTTGCAAAGTATGTTACTTTAGTTATGACCTTTGATGCAATTTTTTGGGTATATTATCATGTAAAACTGACCTACCTTGAACAAACCTGGACAGTTAAATGGCAAATTTTCTGCTGGCAGTGAAATTGTAACTTGGCATATTCTTTATCCCAATTAAGGGCCATTGATAACTCAACAAATATATTAGCTTACTACACATGTGCCTAGTGTAATCCTGTATGCAGATGCTACTCCCTAGTGTTAACATGTATGAGGATGTCACCCCCCGTCCCCCATTGTAAACATGTATGAGGATGCCCCCCCTGCCCCACCCCCATTGAAAACATGTATGTGGATGTCACCCCTGCCCCCCATTGTAAACATACATGAGGATGTCACCCCTGCCCCCCTATTGTAATCATGTATGAGGATATCACCCCTGTCCACTATTGTAAACATGTATGAGGATCTCATCTATGCCCTACCCACCCCAATTGTAAACCTGTATGAGGATGTCACCCCTGCCCAGTATTGCTAACACAAATGAGGATGTCACCCCTGCCCCCCATCATAAACATGTATGAGGATGTCACCCCTGCACCCCCATCATAAACATGTATGAGGATGTCACCCCTGCCCCACCTCCACTGTAATTATGTATGAGGATGTCACCCCTGCCCAGTATTGCTCACACATGTGAGGATGTCAACCCCCCTGCCCCCCCCCCCATTGTAAACATGTATGAGGATGTCATCCCCTGCCCCCCCATTAAAAACTTATACGAGGATGTCACCCCTGCCCCCCATCAAAAACATGTATGAGGATGTCACCCCTGCCGCCCCATTGTAATTATGTATGAGGATGTTACCCCTGCCCAGTATTGCTCACACATGTGAGGATGTCAACCCCCCCTACCCCCCCATTGTAAACATGTATGAGGATGTCATCCCTTGCCCCCCCCCATTAAAAACATATACGAGGATGTCACCCCTGCCCCCTATTGTAATCATGTATGAGGATATCAACCCTGTCCCCTATTGTTAACATGTATGAGGATATCACCCCTTTCCCCCCCCCCATTGTGATTATGTATGAGGATGTCACTCCTGCCCAGTAGTGCTTACATGTATAAGGGTGTCACCCCTGCCCCCCCATTGAAATCATGTATGGGGATGTCACCCATGCCCCCTCCCATTGAAATCATGTATGAGGATGTCACCCCATGCCCCCCCCCCGATCATAAACATGTATGAGGGTGTCACCCCTGCCCCCCATCATAAACATGTATGGGGATGTCACCCCTGCCCCCCATTGTTATAATGTATGAGGATGTCACCCCTGCCCAGTATTGCTAACAAGTATGAGGATGTCACCCCTGCCCCCTATTGTATTCAGGTATGAGGAAGTCACCCCTGTTCCCTATTGTAATCATGCATGAGGATGCCACCCCTGTCCCCTATTGTAATCATGCATGAGGATGTCACCCCTGCCCCCTATTGTAAACCTGTATGAGGATGTCACCCCTGCCCCCATCATAAACATGTATGAGGATGTCACCCCTGTCCCCTATTGTAATCATGCATGAGGATGTCACCCTGCCCCTGTTGTAAACTTGTATGAGTATGTCACCCCTGCCCCCTATTGTAATCATGTGTGAGGATGTCACCCCTGTCCCATATTGTAATCACGGATGAGGATGCCAACCCTGCCCCCCCCCCCCATCATAAACATGTATGAAGATGTCACCCCTGCCCCCATTGACATCAGGTATGAGGATGTAACACCTGCCCCCCCCTATCATAAACATGTATGAGTATGTCACCCCTGCCCCCATTGTAATCATGTGTGAGGATGTCATTCCTGCCCCCTATTATAATCACGTATGAGGATGTCACCCCTGTCCCCAATTGTAATCATGTGTGAGGCTGTCACCCCTGCCCCCTATTATAATCATGTATGAGGATGTCAACCCTGCCCCATATTGTAATCACGGATGAGGATGTCACCCCTGCCCCCCCCCCATCATAAACATGTATGAAGATGTCAACCCTGCCCCCATTGACATCAGGTATGAGGATGTCACACCTGCCCCCCCCCCCCCCCCCCCATCATAAACATGTATGAGTATGTCACCCCTGCCCCCATTGTAATCATGTGTGAGGATGTCACCCCTGCCCCCTATTATAATCATGTGTGAGGATGTCACACCTGCCCCCTATTATAATCACTGCCCCCATTGTAATCATGTGTGAGGATGTCACCCCTGCCCCCTATTATAATCATGTGTGAGGATGTCACCCCTGCCCCCTATTATAATCATGTATGAGGATGTCACCCCTGCCCCCCATTGTAATCATGTGTGAGGATGTCACCCCTGCCCCCTATTATAATCATGTATGAGGATGTCACCCCTGCCCCCTATTGTAAACATGTATGAGGATGTCACCCCTGCCCCCATTGACATCAAGTATGAGGATGTCACCCCTGCCCCCCCCCATCATAAACATGTATGAGGATGTCACCCCTGCCCCCCATTGTAATCATGTATGAGGA
The DNA here is from genome assembly GCF_026914265.1 of Mya arenaria. NCBI lineage: Eukaryota > Metazoa > Mollusca > Bivalvia > Myida > Myidae > Mya > Mya arenaria. The sequence goes on from NC_069128.1 coordinate 20,149,612, forward strand.
TGTCACCCCTGCCCCCTATTGTAATCATGTAATGAGGATGTCACCCCTGCCCCCCATCATAAACATGTATGAGGATGTCACCCCTGTCCCCTATTGTAATCACGTAATGAGGATGTCACCCCTACCCCCCCATCATAAACATGTATGAGGATGTCACCCATGTCCCCTATTGTAATCATGCATGAGGATGTCACCCCTTCCCCCTATTGTAATCATGCATGAGGATGTCACTCCTACCCCCTATTGTAATCATGTATGAGGATGTCACCCCCTGTCCCCTATTGTAATCAGGTATGAGGTCGTCACCCCTGTTCCCTATTGTTAACATGTATGAAGATGTCACCCCTGCCCCCTATTCTAAACCTGTATGAGGATGTTACCCCTGTCCCCTTTTGTTTACATGTATGAGGATGTCACCCCTGTCCCCTTTTGCTAACATGTATGAAAACATCACCCCCTGCCAACCCTAGTGTAAACCTGTATGAGGATGTTACCCCTTCTCCCCCTATTGTAAACCTGTATGAGGATGTCACCCCTTCTCCCCCTATTGTTAACATGTATGAAAATGTCACCCCTGCCCCCTATTGTAAACCTGAATGAGGATGTCACCCCTTCTGCCCCTATTGTTAACATGTATGAAGATGTCACCCCTGCCCACCCTAGTGTAAACCTGTATAAGGATGTCACCCCTTCTGACCCTAGTGCAAACCTGTATGATGATGTCACCCATTCTTCCCCTATTGTAAACCTGTATGAGGATGTCACCCCTTCTCGCCCTATTGTTAAAATGTATGAGGATGTCACCCCTTGCCCCCCCCCCCATTGTTAACATGTGTGAAGATGTCCCTCCCTGCCCACTCTAGTGTAAACCTGTATGAAGATGGCACCCCTGCCTACTCTAGTGTAAACTTGTAAGAGGATGTCACCCCTTCTCCCCCTATTGTAATTGTGTATTAGGATGTCACCACTCCTCCCCCTATTGTAATCATGTATGAGGATGTCAACCCAATCACTTATGTATAAACAATCATTTCCATATATTCCTACACTACCGTTACTTATACTCTCTACACTTCCATATACCCTCTGCATTACCATATCCCCAAACATCACTGTATACCCCATCATTACCGTACATTCCTACACTACTGAATACCTCAACATTACCGTATACCCCATCATTACCCCATACCCTCTACACTACTGAATACCCCAACATTACCATATACCCCAACCTTACCATATACCCTCTACTTATCAGTATACCTCTTCATAACCGTACATTTCTACATTACCATATACCCCAACATTACCATATACCCTCTACATTACAGTATACCCCTTTATTACCGTACATTCCTACACTACTGAATACCCCAACATTACCATATACCCCAACATTACCATATACCCTCTACATAACAGTATACCCCTTCATTACTGTACATTCCTACACTACAGTATACCCCAACATTACCATATACCCCAACATTACCATATACCCCAACATTACCATATACTCCAACATTACCATATACCCCAACATTACCATATACCCCAACATTACAATATACCCCAACATTACCATATACTCCAACATTACCATAAACCCAACATTACCATATACCCTCTACACTACAGTATACCCCAACATTACCATATACCCCAACATTACTGTATACTCCTACATTACCATAAACCCTCTACACTACAGTATACCCCAACATTACCATAAACCCTCTACACTACAGTATACCCCAACATTACCATATACCCTCTACACTACAGTATACCCCAACATTACCATAAACCCTCTACACTACAGTATACCCCAACATTACCATAAACCCTCTACACTACAGTATACCCCAACATTACCATATACCCCAACATTACTGTATTCTCCTACATTACCATAAACCCTCTACACTACAGTATACCCCAACATTACCATAAACCCTCTACACTACAGTATACCCCAACATTACCATATACCCTCTACACTACAGTATACCCCAACATTACCATAAACCCTCTACACTACAGTATACCCCAACATTACCATAAACCCTCTACACTACAGTATACCCCAACATTACCATAAACCCTCTACACTACAGTATACCCCAACATTACCATATACCCTCTACACTACAGTATACCCCAACATTACCATAAACCCTCTACACTACAGTATACCCCAACATTACCATAAACCCTCTACACTACAGTATACCCCAACATTACCATATACCCTCTACACTACAGTGTACCCCAACATTACCATAAACCCTCTACAATACAGTATACCCCAACATTACCATATACCCTCTACAATACAGTATACCCCAACATTACCATAAACCCTCTACACTACAGTATACCCCAACATTACCATATACCCTCTACAATACAGTATACCCCAACATTACCATATACCCTCTACACTACAGTATACCCCAACATTACCATAAACCCTCTACACTACAGTATACCCCAACATTACCATAAACCCTCTACAATACAGTATACCCCAACATTACCATATACCCCAACATTACCATATACCCCAACATTACCATAAACCCTCTACACTACAGTATACCCCAACATTACCATATACCCCAACATTACTGTATACACCTACATTACCATAAACCCTCTACACTACAGTATATCCCAACATTACCATATACCCTCTACACTACAGTATACCCCAACATTACCATATACCCTCTACACTACAGTATACCCCAACATTACCATAAACCCTCTACCCTACAGTATACCCCAACATTACCATATACCCCAACATTACCATATACCCCAACATTACCATAAACCCTCTACACTACAGTATACCCCAACATTACCATATACCCTCTACACTACAGTATACCCCAACATTACCATATACCCTCTACACTACAGTATACCCCAACATTACCATATACACTCTACACTACAGTAAACCTTAACATTACCATATACCCTCTACACTACAGTATACCCCAACATTACCATATACCCTCTACACTACAGTATACCCCAACATTACCATAAACCCTCTACACTACAGTATACCCCAACATTACCATATACCCTCTACACTACAGTATACCCCAACATTACCATATACCCTCTACACTACAGTATACCCCAACATTACCATATACCCTCTACACTACAGTATACCCCAACATTACCATATACACTCTACACTACAGTATACCCCAACATTACCATATACCCTCTACACTACAGTATACCCCAACATTACCATATACCCTCTACACTACTGTATACCCCAACATTACCATATACCCTCTACACTACAGTATACCCCAACATTACCATATACCCTCTACACTACAGTATACCCCAACATTACCATATACCCCAACATTACTGTATACTCCTACATTACCCCACACCCAAACATTTCTGTTTAACCCTGCATTACTTGGAACAAAGAAGAAAACAAAAATTATTATTTCATTTTTGCAAACTTCCTTTCTTAAAACTTTATATCATACATAATTTAAGTCACGGTCTAAAAACTCTTAACATGAATAATACCAAAGCAAAAATAATGCTACCCTTGAACAGAATTATTATAATAATTAAGGACTTAAGATTGTAAAAGAAAGTTGGGCTTTATGATTCCCAACAGGCAGAAGTTTGATCAACATGGTGTAAGGCTCATGACCCTTACCCTGGAATATCGCCCACCCTAGGGTTTTTGACAACCTTAACTCATCAAGAGAGATGGGAATTAAGACTTAGTCAAACCTCTGCGTGTGCCTAAATAGGCAGTGAAAACAATGCTTATCATCTTATGATGTAAATTAATAATAATTGCTTTAGGGCACAACTAAAACTATTCTAAGATGTCTTATTAAAATGCACACATTTTTTAATTCTCTTTTCACCTGAAGCCAATTTTTCAGACATAAGGAGCAGCAATTGCACTCTGCGCAATATTATATAATATCTTCCAGCAAGAAAATCAGAAAATCTATCAAGGAAAACTACTCTGTTAAAATTTAAGATTCCAAGTTAAAAAGAGTAAAGGCTCCTTCCTGTTCACCACACATTGTAGGGGAGGTAATATACATGTTTGATGAGAAATAGTTCATGACACATTGTTATCCCTTCATCACTCGCTCAGATTACTTGCATTGAAAGTATGCGTACAATATTTTAGAAAAAAACATTAAGGACACTTTCAAAATTGGTAGAACTAATGATTTGACAGAACTAAAGCCATCTATTAGTTTAAACTTTATTTATTTGACAAATAGCATACAAACATACATACATTATATGTATAAAAATGAAAATGATTAGAAAACAAGATATAACTTATATTAATTCTGCTCCTCTACTTAGTTAAAGTGCATAAAAAAACCAGATGAGACATGGCATATGCTACGTTGACAATAAGTATAATTGAAATATATTTTTTCTTCTTAATATTTTCTTAGAATGATAAGAAATGAAAATGTTGGTCGCACACCGATGAGGGGGTAGGCGTGCTCAGCCCAATACACCAGGGAGGGTTGGTCTCATTTGTTGCTTGTTGCTGCTCATTGCTAACCGAACCGCCTAGAGGCAGTTATGTATGATTGCACAAGTGAAAATATTACTTTGTTTTGCTCAAATGAAAGAGTTTCATATCCGTAGAGAAGATTTTGATAAATAGGTACACATGGCATGTTGCTCAAGAAGCGGCGACGAATGTCTACAAACAGTGGACAATAAAGTAAGAAGTGTTCGGCAGTTTCGACGGATCCGCAATGACACAAAGGGGAATCAACTATTTATCTTCGATGAAGGTCATAGTTAAGTGAGCTACAGCCAAGTCTTAATCTGGTTTGTAATATTTGTCATCTATTGGATCCCTTTGAATATTATCAGTCTTCATGCATAGACACACAGAAGGTCTTTTTTTGGGCATAATCCACAGAGTCTTCCTATCAAACCCTCCCCTTTCCAAAACTGTCCCCATCCACTCTTCTCCTTCCTATAGTCCCCCCATTAAACCCTCCCCTTTCCAAAACTTTCCCCATCCACTCTTTTCTCCTTCCTAGAGTCCCCCCATTAAACCCTCCCCTTTCACAAACTTTCCCCATCCACTCTTTTCTCCTTCCTAGAGTCCCCCCATTAAACCCTCCCCTTTCACAAACTTTCCCCATCCACTCTTCTCCTTCCTAGAGTCCCCCCATTAAACCCTCCCCTTTCACAAACTTTCCCCATCCACTCTTCTCCTTCCTAGAGTCCCCCCATTAAACCCTCCCCTTTCACAAACTTTCCCCATCCACTCTTTTCTTCTTCCTAGAGTCCCCCCCCATTAAACCCTCCCCTTTCACAAACTTTCCCAATCCACTCATTTCTTTTGCCTAGAGGCCCCCCATTAAACCCTCCCCTTTCACAAACTTTCCTCATCCACTCATTTCTTTTGCCTAGAGGCCCCCCCATTAAACCCTCCCCTTTCACAAACTTTCCCAATCCACTCATTTCTTTTGCCTAGAGGCCCCCCATTAAACCCTCCCCTTTCACAAACTTTCCACATCCACTCATTTCTTTTGCCTAGAGGCCCCCCATTAAACCCTCCCCTTTCACAAACTTTCCCCATCCACTCTATTCTTCTTCCTAGTTACCCTATCAATCCCTCCCCTTTCCAAACCTTTCCCCATCCACTCTTTTCTTCTTCCTAGAGTCCCCCTATCAACTCTAACCTTTCCAAAACTTTCCCCATCCACTCTTCTCCTTCCTAGAGTCACCCTATCAACTCTAACCTTTCCAAAACTTTCCCCATCCACTCTTCTCCTTCCTAGAGTCCCCCTATCAACTCTAACCTTTCCAAAACTTTCCCCATCCACTCTTCTCCTTCCTAGAGTCCCCCTATCAACTCTAACCTTTCCAAAACTTTCCCCATCCTCATCCCTCTACTTCCTAGAGTTCCACTAACAACCCCTTCCCTTTTTAAAAGTTTTATTCATCCATACCCTCTATCAACCCCACAAGTTTCCAAAACTTTCCCCATCAAATTTTCTCTCCTTCATCATCCACTCTTTTCTTTTTCTTAGATTCCCTTTATCAACTCCCCTTTCCAAATGATCCCCAATCCACACCCCTCTCCTTTCTAAAGTCCCTCTGTCAACCCTTCCCTTTTCCAAAACTTACCCCCCCCCCCCCCCCATAAAATCTTCTCTACTTCATAGTCCTTGGTTTCCAAAACTTTACCCAAACCACTCTTCTCCAAACACTTTGCTGAGACAAAAATATGTGGAGGGTCTATGTCTGTGGAGGGTCTATAGAGGGTCTATGTCTGTGGAGGGTCTATAGAGGGTCTTTGTCTGTGGAGGGTTTATAGAGGGTCTTAGTCTGTGGAGGGTCTATGTCTGTGGAGGGTCTATGTCTGTGGAGGGTCTATAGAGGGTCTATGTCTGTGGAGGGTCTTAGTCTGTGGAGGGTCTATGTCTGTGGAGGGTCTATAGAGGGTCTTTGTCTGTGGAGGGTCTTAGTCTGTGGAGGGTCTATGTCTGTGGAGGGTCTATGTCTGTGGAGGGTCTATGTCTGTGGAGGGTCTATAGAGGGTCTATGTCTGTGGAGGGTCTTTGTCTGTGGAGGGTTTATAGAGGGTCTTTGTCTGTGGAGGGTCTATGTCTGTGGAGGGTCTATAGAGGGTCTATGTCTGTGGAGGGTTTATAGAGGGTCTTTGTCTGTGGAGGGTCTATAGAGGGTCTATGTCTGTTGAGGCTCTATGTCTGTGGAGGGTCTATAGAGGGTCATCTTCTGAGGAGGGTCTACGGACTAGATACTCACCTATGAGGTAGCGTGTCCCGGCTATACATGTTGTAAATGCTCGTCGTTTTAATTGTGGTGAACATGGTGTCGAATGACACCGAGTTTCATCTTCAAACGAGTCCTGCAGAAGTGAGTGTTTTCGGCATCCTGGATCAGTTACTAACACGGTTGGTATATTTGTTAAGGATTGACTAAGTTTACGTTCACTTCTATTTAATGGTATTCTATCCATAATTCACAATTCTGTAATCAGGTTCATTCGAAACATGTATTCTTTTCTCACGAGTTTAATATCCGTAGCATATACATTCACATATCTTGAATCATACTTTCCAGGAATGAATGTTTATTATAAAAGAAGGTGGGAGCTTATGTATTCCTTTCTTTTTTTCTAACTATCTTCAAGGTTCAACACAAGAACTCTTATATCATGGACTTGTAGAATGTTTTCTTTTAAACAGAATCTGTGCAATCAATGCAGCTGTAACACAATTAACATTTCCCTTCAACATATGTTGTGTGTTATGTTTTGTTAACAGAATATGTAGCTTTTAAATGTTAGGCGTCTGAAACCGTTTTATACAATTTTAATGATTCAAAATTACGTTTGTACCTTCTTCAACTTGATATGTAAGTTTTTTGCCACATTCAATACTTTAACCATCATCAATCATATTATTCTCACTTCAATTCACAAACTGTATAAATGTATGTTTCCTAAATAAAGTATGCATCGGTAACAAAGTGGATCATTCAGGAGACACTTGTGACTTCTTACAAAAATATGTCCATCTTGTTTACATTCTTTTTATAAAGCTATGACATGTTTCCTGTCTTCTTCACCTTATAAACATATCCTTTGTTGTGTTTATTTATTAAACCACTTGATTTTAAATGTCACTTCATCCAATTCTAGTAGTCAACCCTGTTTAGTGTATTGTTTTTACAAACATGGTTGATATGCAATGTTTTCCAAAAAGTAAAAAAAAACAAGTTTCTTGAAATGAATCCCATTTTGATAGGTTTAAATAGTGTTTGAACACACCATTTACAGTTTCAAAACCTAAAAAATGCCAAAACAGAATGAAAAGGATTGCTACGGAGGCACAGAGGTGACACATTTATGTTTTAATTGATGTTGTGTGCAAGACATTTTAAGTCGTGCACATGACATACTTAGTCGTGCGCACGAGATACTATGTCAGGCATACAAGATAATTAAGTTGTGTGCACAAGATACTATATCATGCCAACAAGTCACTTAGTCCTGGGCGCTAACATAATTAGCCAATTAGAATACACTTTATATACAGGAATTTAAAGATGTATTCTGATTGACTAATTATGTCCTGCGCACAACTTAATTATCTCGTGCGTATGACTTGGTAACTTGTGTGCAGGACATAGTTTCTTGTGTGAACAACAATAGCATCTCGTACGCACAACTAAATTATCTTGTGCACACAACATAGTATCTTGTGCGCACAACTTAATTACCTTGTGCCTACAACATATTATCTTGTGCGCACAACAAAGTATCTCGTGCGCACAACTTAATTATCATGTGCACACAACATAGTATCTCGTGGGCACAACTTAATTATCTTGTGCGCACAACATAGTATCTCGTGCGCACAACTTAATTATCTTCTGCGCACAACATATTATCTTGTGCGCACAACAAAGTATCTTGTGCGTACAACTTAATTATCTTGTGCGCTCAACATATTATCTTGTGCGCACAATATAGCATCTTGTGGACACAACTTAATTATCTTGTGCGCACAACATAGTATCTCATGCACACAACTTAGTATCTTGTTCACACGACTTAGTATCTTGTTCACACTACTTAGTATCTTGTTCATACTACTTAGTATGTTGGCACATGATATAAATAAAAACAAACACATGTCACCTCTGTGCAACCGTAGAATGCAGACCTGATGTTTCTTGGAATTCCTTAGTAACTCATAATTAGGAGATAGTTTCTAATAATTAGGACTTAGTATCTCCTAAAAAGGACAGTGTATACTGGAAAATATTTTTCACTTTGGCACCTGGATGCTTCCATAATAATTTTAAACAGCAGCACAATAAAAATTATTAACAAAATATTGGGCGACCTGCTTTTTCTAGTTTTGGGCTAGGAACCAAGTCAATCAGAGAGTTCCTCTGTTATGCTGCACTGGACCTGCGTGTGTATTTTAGACTGAGTTTACATTTATAATGCAAAGTGCATATTTTAACACAATATAAAGATATTAAGAGTTTTTTATATGTTCTATTTGTATGGTGGCATTTCAAAAGGAATCTTTATATGTATATATAGGTAACTAGTTATTATGTTACTTAGTAAGTGGATTTGGCAAACCATAACTTGATAACCTATAAGTGTTGTACAGCATGAAAAGATAACGAGTGGCAGTTCTGGGGCTCCGTATTAAATAAGCATCTTAGTGGATATTTTAAACTCTGTGAGAATTTCGTAATTTTTGACATTGGTTATTTTAAATATCCGCTACTTTTCATCAGATTTATTCATATGCATACATTGTTTAGACCATTTTCTTGCTTAATTTCATAGTTTTGGTGTACAATCATTGGTTATTTTCTTAAAATTCAAATTAGTAAAAAGGCATTTTTTTTACTAGTTTTTAATATTAAAAGATGCTTATTGAATACAACCCCCAGGCACTTTCAAGCCTGTTTTCGGTCTTATGATATTTATTTTACCAAAATAGTTTCGCAAATATTAACTACATACTAAAGCTAGATATAGAAAAAAAATAAGTGGTTAACACAAACAATTCCCAAACATTATCATTTAACACTACATTAAAGAAAGGTATCCAAAATTAACCACAAGCTAAACCACATACAAAATTATTCAAAAGAAAACCTTACTTTCTGTCTAAGTATATGACAAAATGTCAAGCTGTATGCACCCAAGAGAGTTTAACACTGTTCTAAGATCATTCACAAAGATGGAAAGGGGAGTTCTCCTTGCAGCAACAACATACAAAGGACATTTCAAATCCAAATGGCGTCAAAAAGAAACAAGCAAAGATAATTCTAAGAAAATTAGATGAGACAAACTTATTTATTATACAACTGTATTCCTTTTTCTAAACCAATACCTTATAAATCTTGACACACAAGAGACTAATATTTTCTTAATTAGATAACAAACACTATAAATTTTATTGTTTCAGTGACATTTTGTGTCAATTTCACAGAAATTAAAGTTACGCTATTTTATTTATTGCATGTCACATTAAGTCTGTCATGTTTTAAGTATGCTGCGGGAATGTGGCAGAACCATAGCTTAACAATGTGAGGAAACATTACAAAACATGCTCTCAAAGCTTAAATTTGAACATGCTCATTTCCCCACAATAATGTGGTACATACAATGTGGCTACAACATTTTCTGACATGTTGGGCTGCTGTATGTTGTTGCCTCCTTGCATCCATGTCCCCTTGCCAAATTACTCTACATAGTGAACTGCATTACACTATGTTGTACAATGTTGAGTGACCTTATGCTACATTGTATGATGTTGAATGATGTTATGCTATGTTTTAGCCCATGGAAAATGTAAAATGCTGTAGTGTTCAAGGATATCAGTTGACATCTGCCAGAGACCCTCTACAAGGACATCAATCATTTGTTGAGTTTTTTGTTTGTGATGAAGCATGGAGAAGAAGAGGAGAGTGGGCCAAGTGCACCATGTTCACAGTCTACATGCACAGTGCAGGGACTGGTTCCTGCATCAGGATGAGGAGAATTAAAGATGAGGATAGTGCCCCCAGTGCACCAAGTTTTGCAGGGACTGGTTCCTGCAACGGGATGAGGTGAGGTAAAGAGAGCAAAGTGGACCCAGTGCACCAAGTTTTGCAGGGACTGGTTCCTGCAACGGGATGAGGTGAGGTAAAGAGCGTAAAGTGGGCCCAGTTTTGCAGGGACCGGTTCCTGCAACAGAAAGAGGAGAGCAGAAGAGGAGAGTTGGTCCTGCACACCATTTTCTGCAGGGACTGGTTCCTGCAACAGGATGAGGTGAGGAGAAGAAGAGGAAAGTGGGCCCAGTGCACCATGTCCAGCAGGGACTGGTTCCTGCAACGGGATGAGGAGAGCAGAAGAAGAGGAGAGTGGGTCCTGCACACCATGTTCAGCAGGGACTAGCTCCTGCGAATGGAAGAGGAGAGTTGGTCCTGCACATCATGTTCAGGAGGCACTGGTTCCTGCAACCAAATGAGGTGAGGAGAAGAAGAGGAGAGTGGGTCCTGCACACTATGTTCAGCAGGGACTAGCTCCTCAGATGTGAAAAAGAAAGGAGAAGAAGAGGAGAGTAGGTTGCAAACTGTATTCTGCAAGGACTGGCCCATTGTTCATTATGGACTAGCTCCTGCATTAGAAAAGGAGAGTGGGCCCAGGCACCATGTTCTACAGTGACTGGCTTGATCCTGCAGTTGGAAAGGAGAGTGGGCCTGACACACCATGTTCTGCAGGGACTGGCTTGATCCTGCGTTTGGAAAGAAGAGTGGGGCCCACGCACCATGTTCTGCAGTGTATGGCTTGATCCTGCATTTGGAAAGGAGAGTGGGACTGACGCATCATGTTCTGCAGTGACTGGCTTGATCCTGCATTTGGAAAGGAGAGTGGGCCCCACGCACCATGTTCTGCAGGGACTGGCTTGATCCTGCATTTGGAAAGGAGAGTGGGGCCCACACACCATGTTCTACAGTGACTGGCTTGATCCTGCATTTGGAAAGGAGAGTTGGCCCCACACACCATGTTCTACAGTGACTGGCTTGATCCTGCATTTGGAAAGAAGAGTTGGCCCCTCGCACCATGTTCTACAGTGACTTGCTCTTGCCACAGGAAAAGGAGAGTGGGCCCCACACACCATGTTCTACAGTGACTGGCTTGATCCTGCATTTGGAAAGGAGAGTTGGCCCCACACACCATGTTTTACAGTGACGGGCTCTTGCCACAGGAAAAGGAGAGTGGGCCCCATGCACCATGTTCTACAGTGACTGGCTTCTGCCACAGGAAAAGGAGACTGGGCCCCACACACCATGTTTTACAGTGACTGGCTCCTGCAAATGGAAGGGGACAGTTGGCCCCATGCTCCATGTTCTACAGGGACTGGCTCCTGCAATAGAAAGGGGAGAGTGGGCCCCATGCACCATGTTCTACATGGACTGGCTGCTACGAATGGAAGAGGAGAGTAGGCCCGATGCTCTACAGGGACTGGCTCCTGCGACAGGAAGGGGAGAGGCGGCCTCATGCACCATGTTCTACATGGACTGACTGCTGCGAATGGAAGAGGACAGTGTGGCCACGCACCATGTTCTACGGGGAGTGGCTCCTGCAAACAGAAGTGGAGAGTGGTCCCCATGCACCATGTTCTGCAGGGACTGGCTCCTGTGAGGGAAAGTGGAGGTAGAGTCCCAGGTACCATGTTCTGCAAGGACTGGCTCCTGCGAGGGAAGGATGAGGATGAGTCCCTGGTTCCATGTTCTACGGGGAGTGGCTCCTGCAAACAGAAGTGGAGAGTGGTCCCCATGCACCATGTTCTGCAGGGACTGGCTCCTGTGAGGGAAAGAGGAGGTAGAGTCCCAGGTACCATGTTCTGCAAGGACTGGCTCCTGCGAGGGAAGGATGAGGATGAGTCCCTGGTTCCATGTTCTGCAGGGACTGGCTCCTGCGAGGGAAAGAGGAGGATGAGTCCCAGGTACCATGTTCTGCAGGGACTGGCTCCTGCGAGGGAAAGAGGAGGATGAGTCCCAGGTACCATGTTCTGCAGGGACTGGCTCCTGCGAGGGAAAGATGAGGATGAGTCCGAGGTACCATGTTCTGCAGGAACTGGCTCCTGCGAGGGAAAGAGGAGGATGAGTCCCAGGTACCATGTTCTGCAGGGACTGGCTCCTGCGAGGGAAAGAGGAGGATGAGTCCCAGGTACCATGTTCTGCAGGGACTGGCTCCTGCGAGGGAAAGAGGAGGATGAGTCCCAGGTACCATGTTCTGCAGGGACTGGCTCCTGCGAGGGAAAGAGGAGGATGAGTCCCAGGTACCATGTTCTGCAGTGACTGGCTCCTGCGAGGGAAAGAGGAGGATGAGTCCCAGGTACCATGTTCTGCAAGGACTGGTTCCTGCGACGGAAAGAGGAGGTAGAGTTCCAGGTACATGTTCTGCAGGGACTGGCTCCTGCGAGGGAAGGAGGAGGAGGATTCCAAGGTACCATGTTCTGCAGGGACTGGCTCCTGCGAGGGAAAGAGGAGGTAGAGTTCCAGGTACCATGTTCTGCAGGGACTGGCTCCTGCGAGGGAAGGAGGAGGAGGATTCCCAGGTACCATGTTCTGCAGGGACTGGCTCCTGCGAGGGAAAGAGGAGGTAGAGTCCCAGGTACCATGTTCTGCAGGGACTGGCTCCTGCGAGGGAAGGAGGAGGAGGATTCCCAGGTACCATGTTTTGCAGGGACTGGCTCCTGTGAGGGAAAGAGGAGGTAGAGTCCCAGGTACCATGTTCTGCAGGGACTGGCTCCTGCGAGGGAAAGAGGAGGATGAGTCCCAGGTACCATGTTCTGCAGGGACTGGCTCCTGCGAGGGAAAGAGGAGGATGAGTCTCAGGTACCATGTTCTGCAGGGACTGGCTCCTGTGAGGGAAAGAGGAGGATGAGTCCCAGGTACCATGTTCTGCAGGGACTGGCTCCTGTGAGGGAAAGAAAAGGATGAGTCCCAGGTACCATGTTTTTCAGGGACTGTCTCCTGCGACGGAAAGAGGAAGTAGAGTCCCAGGTACCATGTTCTGCAGGGACTGGTTCCTGCGAGGGAAAGAGGAGGATGAGTCCCAGGTACCATGTTCTACAGGGACTGGCTCCTGCGAGGGAAAGAGAGGACGAGTCCCAGGTACCATGTTCTGCAGGGACTGGCTCCTGCGAGGGAAAGAGGAGGATGAGTCCCAGGTACCATGTTCTGCAGGGACTGGCTCCTGCGAGGGAAAGAGGAGGATGAGTCCCAGGTACCATGTTCTGCAGGGACTGGCTCCTGCGAGGGAAAGAGGATGAGTCCCAGGTACCATGTTCTACAGGGACTGGCTCCTGTGAGGGAAATGGAGGATGAGGTCCAGGTACCATGTTCTGCAGGGACTTGCTCCAGCATTGTGAAAAGGAAAGTGGGCCCAGCACCCATGTTTTGCAGTGACTGACTCGAACAATTGGAAGAGGAGAGTTGGCCATGCGCAACATTTTCTAAAGGGACTGGCTCATGGATGGGAAGAAGAGAATGGGCCCTGAACACCATGTATGCTTACATGCTTTTAAACCAGCTTAACCAGGACTCTAAGTGGTATAATAAAGGGCTTAAGACCATTATATGCACAATAGAGTTATCTATCTTAATTAATTAAGTAGTCTGGGTGATTGGAAGACCTTGTATAAAGTTTCAAAGTAAAACATGAAGTAGGTGATGAGATATTGACTGCTTTAAAGAAAATACATCCAAAATCTCAGCAATCTTTTCTGAGTTGAATAATTAAAGGTCATAATTTGCATTATATGCAAAGTTATGTTAACTCACTTGATTGATTAGGTAGGTTGGATTGATGGGAACACATGTGTTATGTTTCAATGCAGTACATAATGCATGATTAGGTAGGTTGGATCGATGGGAACACATGTGTTATGTTTCAATGCAGTACATAATGCATTTGCTAAGGTATTGACGTGTGCTGACATGCACAGTCAAGCTAAAAGGGCTGCTAGTTCCAGAATGTGCATCCAACTGATCTAGAAGTTGGGATCACACTCAGATACTATGCCGATGGTAAAGTTACAACTTGCTTGTGTTCTCATTCAGTGTTGCCCACAACACCATCTCCAAATAATCAAAGAGATCTGCAAGGCGATCGTAGCAGATTTTCAACACACCCACTGGCACACTGAGTGGTATGTCCAGCAAATATCTTCATCACCAGGTGGCAGTTTCCATGACTGCATGAGACCTTGCTCTATAGTCATATCAGTAATTATTCAATATTTGGTTTGGCCAGCTAGCCAGCAGTGTTTTAAACTGAGCGCTGTAGCAGCATGGCGGGATCATGTCAAAGCCAGACTACAATGAGGCAACATCATGGCTAGCATGTGGCAACAAAATGAAACTGGCCAAAATTTGCAAAATGTAAGGGTCTGAATTGGGGCACACCTGGCCGCAAAATAGTGACACTATCACACCAAGGACAATGTCATGCATCACCTTAGCAAATAGAAAACCTTCCCTTCAAATTAATATATTAAGAACTAAATGGCCTTGATGGAGAATAACAAAAATAATTGTGGCAATGAAATCCTTTTTTATTTATTTATTAACATCAATTTGGGAAAACATTGTCATTCCTATAATTTTTTTATACAAAATCAAAATACCCAAAAGCAATTTGCAGATTTTGACAAAATAATGTTATCAGACCAATTTTTAGTGTTGTCTGGCAAAAAGGGATGACAATTGTTTGTATTTTAAAAGTTACTTACAAGTCAGTGATCAGAATTCGGTTTCTGCAAACATTTCTTTTTCAATTTTAAGACTTTTTGTGTCCACTTTTTTATATTTCAGTTGAAATTCATCAATTAAAATAATGGAATATTGTCATTATGTTAAAAATAAAATAAAATGAAATGTACAGTAAATGTGCAACATAATTTTATGTAAATATTGTTTAACAATCTGCAATTATTTTAATAGCGTTCATTTTCTCTAACTGTTTGATAAATCACCATTCGATAATGATTATTATTTAGTGAACTACCTGTTTAAATCTTAAAGCTTCCACACATAATTTTTTGGAATATATTATATTATGTTAATTAAAGATAGTTACAGGGGCTTATTTTAACACAAAGCCTTTAAAGGAGCAACATTGTAAGTAGGATAGATAAAAAAAATCAACAGTGATAATTAGACAGTGGTACTGAGTAATAGATCACTCCTAGATACAAACTCACTCCTAAGAATGAACTCACTCCTATATATAAAATCACTCCTGGGTATGAACTCACTCCTATATATAAAATCACTCCTAGGTATGAACTCACTCCTATATATAAAATCACTCCTAGGTAAGAACTCACTCCTATATATAAAATCACTCCTGGGTATGAACTCACTCCTATATATAAAATCACTCCTAGGTATGAACTCACTCCTATATATAAAATCACTCCTGGGTATGAACTCACTCCTATATATAAAATCACTCCTAGGTATGAACTCACTCCTATATATAAAATCACTCCTAGGTATGAACTCACTCCTATATATAAAATCACTCCTGGGTATGAACTCACTCCTATATATAAAATCACTCCTAGGTATGAACTCACTCCTATATATAAAATCACTCCTAGGTATGAACTCACTCCTAGATACAAAATCCACACTAAGTTTGAACTCACTCCTAGACATAAAAACACTCCTAGGTATAAACTCACTATCACTCCTAGATATAAAGTCACACCTAGGTTACAAAATCAATCTTACAGTATGAACTCTTGATGAAACTGGCCCCAGTTGTGTATGAACACATGTGCTACCCAGTCTTAATGGTCATCACATATAATTCATATTACACATAAAATAATCACTTAAACTCTGTATTATAACACTATTGCCCATAAATATAGGCAATGTGTCAATAAATAAAACAGTTTAGTGTGTCTCTTTTCTCATAAATCTCAGATAAGATTGCCTTCTGTAACTTTATTGCACCAAACATTATAAGTACG
Source organism: Mya arenaria (assembly GCF_026914265.1). Classification (NCBI taxonomy): domain Eukaryota; kingdom Metazoa; phylum Mollusca; class Bivalvia; order Myida; family Myidae; genus Mya; species Mya arenaria. The sequence continues at coordinate 20,166,210 of NC_069128.1, forward strand.
CTCAGAGTTAAAGGGTGATTTAAAAAAATAGCTGTTAATCTCCAACAGTGAACTTCATTAAAATAAACCTCAATGACTTTATTCCAGTTATGTTAACCTCTGAATGACTAAAATGCAGTTATGTTCACCTCAATGGTTATACTGCAGTTATGTTAACCTCAATGATTATACTGCAGTTATGTTAACCTCAATGATTATACTGCGGTTATTTTAACCTCAATGATTATACTGCAGTTATGTTAAAACAATGATTATACTGCAGTTATGTTAACCTCAATGATTATACTGCAGTTATGTTAACCACAATGATTATACTGCAGTTATGTTAACCACAATGATTATACTGCAGTTATGTTAACCTCAATGATTATACTTCAGTTATGTTAACCTCAATCATTTTACTGCAGTTATGTTAACCTCAATCATATAATATTAAATTCATTGACGACAGCAAAGTTAACTACAGGACCTATACTTCAGTAATGTTAACTACAAGACCTATACTTCAGTAATGTTAACTACAAGACCTATACTTCAGCAAAGTTAACTACAGGACCTATACTTCAGTAATGTTAACTACAAGACCTATACTTCAGCAAAGTTAACTACAAGACCTATACTTCAGCAAAGTTAACTACAGGACCTATACTGCAGTAATGTTAACTACAAGACCTATACTTCAGTAATGTTAACTACAATACCTATACTGCAGTAATGTTAACTACAAGACCTATACTTCAGTAATGTTAACTACAATACCTAGACTGCAATAATGTTAACTACAAGACCTATACTGCAGTAATGTTAACTACAATACCTAGACTGCAGTAATGTTAACTACAAGACCTATACTGCAGTAATGTTAACTACAAGACCTAGCCTGCAGTAATGTTAACTACAAGACCTATACTGCAGTAATGTTAACTACAAGACCTATACTGCAGTAATGTTAACTACAATACCTAGACTGCAGTAATGTTAACTACAAGACCTATACTGCAGTAATGTTAACTACAATACCTAGACTGCAGTAATGTTAACTACAAGACCTATACTGCAGTAATGTTAACTACAACACCTAGCCTGCAGTAATGTTAACTACAATACCTAGACTGCAGTAATGTTAACTACAAGACCTATACTGCAGTAATGTTAACTACAAGACCTATACTGCAGTAATGTTAACTACAAGACCTATACTGCAGTAATGTTAACTACAAGACCTAGACTGCAGTAATGTACACTACAAGACCTATACTGCAGTAATGTTAACTACAATACCTAGCCTGCAGTAATGTTAACTACAAGACCTATACTGCAGTAATGTTAACTACAAGACCTAGACTGCAGTAATGTTAACTACAAGACTTAGACTGCAGTAATGTTAACTACAAGACCTAGCCTGCAGTAATGTTAACTACAAGACCTAGCCTGCAGTAATGTTAACTACAAGACCTATACTTCAGTAATGTTAACTACAAGACCTATACTGCAGTAATGTTAACTACAAGACCTATACTGCAGTAATGTTAACTACAAGACCTATACTGCAGCTATGCTAACTACAAGACCTAGACTGCAGTAATGTTAACTACAAGACCTATACTGCAGTAATGTTAACTACAAGACCTATACTGCAGTAATGTTAACTACAAGACCTATACTGCAGCTATGTTAACTACAAGACCTAGACTGCAGTAATGTTAACTACAAGACCTATACTGCAGTAATGTTAACTACAAGACCTATACTGCAGCTATATTAACTACAAGACCTAGCCTGCAGTAATGTTAACTACAAGACCTAGACTGCAGTAATGTTAACTACAAGACCTATACTGCAGTAATGTTAACTACAATACCTATACTGCAGCTATGTTAACTACAAGACCTAGACTGCAGTAATGCTAACTACAAGACCTAGACTGCAGTAATGTTAACTACAAGACCTATACTGCAGTAATGTTAACTACAAGACCTATACTGCAATAATGTTAACTACAAGACCTATACTGCAGCTATGTTAACTACAAGACCTAGCCTGCAGTAATGTTAACTACAAGACCTAGCCTGCAGTAATGTTAACTACAAGACTTAGACTGCAGTAATGTTAACTACAAGACCTATACTGCAGTAATGTTAACTACAAGACCTATACTGCAGTAATGTTAACTACAGGACCTATACTTCAGTAATGTTAACTACAAGACCTATACTTCAGTAATGTTAACTACAATACCTAGACTGCAGTAATGCTAACTACAAGACCTAGACTGCAGTAATGCTAACTACAGGACCTATACTTCAGTAATGCTAACTACAAGACCTATACTTCAGTAATGTTAACTACAAGACCTATACTGCAGTAATGCTAACTACAAGACCTATACTGCAGTAATGCTAACTACAAGACCTAGCCTGCAGTAATGTTAACTACAAGACCTATACTGAGGTAATGCTAACTACAAGACCTATACTGCAGTAATGTTAACTACAAGACCTATACTGCAGTAATGTTAACTACAAGACCTATACTGAGGTAATGCTAACACTTAATGCCTATATTGCAGTTATGTTAACTGCACTGGGCCTTTAAACTGCTAATGAGTCCATGTAATATCATAAACTGCTGCCAATCCAACACAGTCAAACTTGTTTACTTGTTATTTTAATCAATGTTTTCAATCAGCAGATCAATGATCAAACAATGATTAATTAGCATTTAATCTTTGCACTAGATAGTTAAAGTAATGTTTATTGTCAGGAAAATCAGATAGGATATCAATTAAACATGCATGACATTTAATAAGTGCAATTTCATTAAAACTTAAAATCAAAAAGCATTAAACTTCTGTTCTAGTGATCTACATTATAGACAGAAAATGATGTTTATATATAATTATCATTCAATTAAAATTAAAGGAAGATAATGATAAAAGGGTTTATCACCTGTTGGGGCAAGATTTTGTCGAGATTTGCTCCGCCAACATGGAATACATTCATATCAATGTTGTCAATGGTTTTTTTTATATAAAATATAGTGTGTATATATATATATATTATATATATATAAGAGGAAAAGCTAGTTACTGCCCACAACATTCACTAATAAGTACCAATATGGTACCAGTATGTACCCTTAAAAAGCGCTCAACATTTAATGGGAGGTACTGGGAAAATAATGTAGTCAGTAGTGCTCGAACCCAGGGAAGTTGTATCCTTTGAATCAATACTTTACACTGAGCAAGAACCCAGGGAAGTTGTATCCTTTGAATCAATACTTTACACTGAGCAAGAACCAAATCAAGGGGGTCCAACTTGTTTTGTGTTTTCCCAATTTAAATTTAGGGAAATGTGTGATGCAAAATGAAATGGCGGTGTTCGAAGGGATTTTGGTGTTTTTGGAGGATATTTTCACCTGATAGGTAAGTTATATCCATTTTCTTGCAATATAAATATGCCTACCCGGAGGCGACACATACTGTAAGCTTCTCTCAGTTTTTTAATCTGTGTTTCTAGAGGACTTAACAAAAAAGTTAATGAGTGTATAATCTGAACGATTTCTTGTTACAGATCCAGTGAAAATAGAAAGTTGTGTGACTTAAAACTATGTTTATAGTCAATGTGTACCATTCTTTACCTATTTTAGCTATTTTTCAATGAATCTTTGCATCTTTTTTTTTCGACGGCTACTGCTGTTTTAAAACAATCGTAGTCTACCCTCACCTGCCAGGCCCTTTTACAAGAACCAGCCAATCTCTCGTTTCCATGAATATCCTCACATTCTGTATATTACGTCCGTTACAAGTATTTGAAATCAATCAAATATAATTGCACCGATCAGTTGCTTCAAACTCATCTAGAACTCAAATTCAAAATCAGCTTAATTATTATAATATGGTTCCAATTCACCTTCATTGTTCAATAAAAAAGGCAAAAGGTATAAATACACGAATCATTAGTGCACATTTTAAGGGGACATCCACATTTGTACTTGTCAATGCTGTAACCACCTGGTATTAAATGTTTTACTTGTTCTTGAGTTAAATTTTCCCAACTATTGTATTGCTTAGCTCAGTTGAACATTTGTCTCAAAATCAAAAGGAACTTTTTTTTGTCTGTAAAATTTCAGGACTCCGGCCTTAGTCATTTTTGAGTCATTGATTGGAAATCAGACAGACAGAAGGATAATTGCCAGTTCTATCCTTTGAATGGCTGTATAACAATTAAAGAAGTGACTGAAGATTATCATAAACTAACTTGGCACAAAAGATGAAGCATTTTCAAGAACTATTACCATAAAGTGATAAATCACTCCCTCACAATATGGTTTACTCTACACTCTAAGATAAGCAAGCTACATTAAGCAAACGCCATGTAAAATCTTATTTGGCCTTGTACAATATTTGCCCAAGTTTTCCCAAGATCTATGATAATTACACAAAATGCTCCTTGCATACTAAGAAAGTCAATTTTAGGGAACAGGGAAGCCAGTATAAGGCTTTGGGAGCGAAAGTGTTGAATTGGTTTTGATATCTTGTGGCAATGTGATCATAAAGCAAAACTCTTTAAGGAACAGTGTATAAACAAGAGACCCAAGATGGCCCTTTATCGCTCACCTAATTTGACAAAAGGTTATAAACTTAGTGATCGGACAACATACTCACAGGACACCTCCAACCCGTACTACATAGATGAATCTATAATACTTCCTGTTTTTAAACGGGCATATCAAAACATGAAAAACATGAGAATTAACATTAATGTGAAATCATTTTGATCACGGGCTATAAGTTTCTGTGGAAAAGATTTTCAAAGTTTTCTATATAGGCATATAGTGAAAAGTAGCCCCTCCCCTGGTGGCCATAATTTTTTAAGAACAACATGGGGTGAGGGAATTTGATAAGAGGGTCACCTGAGAAACATTCCTGTGATTTTTTTTAAAATCAGGCCAGTATATTCTGAGAAGGTTTTCAAAGATTTCAAGACACTCATATAATGAAAAGTAACCCCGCTCCCTGGCAGGCATGTCTTTTTACAAATCAGCATGGGGTGGAGGAATTTGAGGTTTGCTTATAAGGTCACATTCTTTACAAAAACAGGTAGGGTTAAGGTAGCCTATTTATATAATAAAAACTACATTATCAAAGTTTATTTGACAACACATCCGAACTCCATCATCAGATATTGAAGTTTATCTCACTATATCAAAAAGAGTATAAAAAGTATGATTTCCATCAAAAAAAGTAAGAGGAAGAATAATAATGAGAAGAATAATTATGAGAAAAATAATGACAAATACAGTATTTCTCCTTTCAGAGAAAGGGGATGTAAGAAAGCTGGAAAAGGTGCAAGATCCATTAGAAAAGACAAATCAATCCTACAAGGAAAACATTAATGTCATGTCATAAGCAGTTCTAAGACATCAGAAGATTGGTTTTGACTGAATGGCACCCTAGCTTGCTCCAACAGGTCATCAGGATATGTATGCTTTGTCACTGATTTGCTCCATGTCATACCAGCAGGTTATCAAGATATGTATGCTTTGTCACTGATTTGCTCCATGTCATACCAGCAGGTTATGAAGATATGTATGCTTTGTCTCTGATTTGCTCCATGTCATACCAGCAGGTTATCAAGATATGTATGCTTTGTCACTGATTTGCTCCATGTCATACCAGCAGGTTATTAAGATATGGATGCTTTGTCACTGATTTGCTCCATGTCATACCAGCAGGTTATCATGATATGTATGCTTTGTCACTGATTTGCTCCGTGTCATACCAGTAGGTTATCAAGATATGTATGCTTTGTCACTAATTTGCTCCATGGCACACCAGCAGGTTATTAAGATATGTATGATTTGTCACTGATTTGCTCCATGTCATACCAGCAGGTTATTAAGATATGGATGCTTTGTCACTGATTTGCTCCATGGCATACCAGCAGGTTATTAAGATATGGATGCTTTGTCACTGATTTGCTCCATGGCATACCAGCAGGTTATCAAGATATGTATGATTTTTCACTGATTTGCTCCATGTCATACCAGTAGGTTATCAAGATATGTATGATTTTTCACTGATTTGCTCCATGTCATACCAGCAGGTTATCAAGATATGTATTCTTTGTCACTGATTTGCTCCATGTCATACCAGCAGGTTATCAAGATATGTATGCTTTGTCACTGATTTGCTCCATGTCATACCAGTAGGTTATCTAGATATGTATGCTTTGTCACTGATTTGCTCCATGTCATACCAGCAGGTTATCAAGATATGTATGCTTTGTCACTGAATTGCTCCATGTAATAACAGCAGGTTATCTAGATATGTATGATTTGTCACTGATTTGCTCCATGTCATAACAGCAGGTTATCTAGATATGGATGATTTGTCACTGATTTGCTCCAATTAACATACCAGCAGGTTATCAAGATTTGCTCAATGTCATACCAGCAGGTTATCAAGATATGGACGATTTGTAACTGATTTGCTCCATGTCATACCAGCAGGTTATTAAAATATGGATGCTTTGTCACTGATTTGCTCCATGTCATACCAGTAGGTTATTAAGATATGGATGCTTTGTCACTGATTTGCTCCATGTCATACAGTAGGTTATCAAGATATGTATGCTTTGTCACTGATTTGCTCCATGTCATACCAGCAGGTTATTAAGATATGGATGCTTTGTCACTGATTTGCTCCATGTCATACAGTAGGTTATCAAGATATGTATGCTTTGTCACTGATTTGCTCCATGTCATACCAGCAGGTTATCAAGATATGTATGCTTTGTCACTGATTTGCTCCATGTCATACCAGCAGGTTATTAAGATATGGATGCTTTGTCACTGATTTGCTCCATGTCATACCAGCAGGTTATTAAGATATGTATGCTTTGTCACTGATTTGCTCCATGTCATACCAGCAGGTTATCAAGATATGTATGATTTGTCACTGATTTGCTCCATGTCATACCAGCAGGTTATTAAGATATGTATGATTTGTCACTGATTTGCTCCATGTCATACCAGTAGGTTATCAAGATATGTATGATTTGTCACTGATTTGCTCCATGTCATACCAGCAGGTTATTAAGATATGTATGATTTGTCACTGATTTGCTCCATGTCATACCAGCAGGTTATCAAGATATGTATGATTTGTCACTGATTTGCTCCATGTCATACCAGTAGGTTATCAAGATATGTATGCTTTGTCACTGATTTGCTCCATGTCATACAGTAGGTTATCAAGATATGTATGCTTTAATCACTAGAACAGTAAGACAGGGACATAACAGCTTTTAATTGTCATTGATTTGCTCCATGTCATAACAGTAGGTTATTTAGATATGTATGCTTTGTCACTAAATCAATCAGTCATACCAGTAGGTTATCAATATATGTATGCTTTGTCACTGATTTGCTCCATGTCATACCAGCAGGTTATCTAGATATGTATGCTTTGTCTCTGATTTGCTCCATGTCATACCAGCAGGTTATCTAGATATGTATGCTTTGTCACTGATTTGCTCCATGTCATACCAGCAGGTTATCTGGATATGGATGCATTGTCACTGATTTGCTCCATGTCATAACATTAGGTTATCAAGATTTGCTCTATGTCATACCAGCAGGTTATCAAGATAAAGCATACCAATCTTGATAACCTGATGTCACTGATTTTCTCCATGTCATATCAAGGTTATGCACATTATCAGCAGATATCTGGGCTCATATTTACAGCTTCAGTCAGATTTTGAGACTGACACCACCCAAATGGTTCAATATGTTTAAACCAACATATATTCAACAATAACATAATTATACACTTGTTTTGTCAAGCTCATTATATTCAAAATGTTTTATAAAATTTACAAATTTTGTTTTCTGAGTTTAAGCTTAAACGTTTTTTATAGTAACTACAACCTTTGACCCCCCCCCCCCCCACACACACACCCTCATATCCTTATATTCAATCTCAAGCTAGCTCTTTACATAAGCTTCCTAGATAGTAAGTTTCATCACTTCATCATTCCTTACTAAAATTATTAGGCTGGCGGAAACCAATAGTGACACTGATCCTAACCCTCTACAGCAATTGCAAGCTAGCTCTTTTCCTAAGCTATCTACACAAGTTTGTTCACTATACATCAATCCTTTAACTATACAGCGGAATCCATTTTCTATTTTCAGTAACTTAGTAATTTTAAACTACCTACTCACCATGTTACATCTATATCATTCAATGCAAACTTTTGGAAACCAATGTTTGACGCCCATAAGCCTGCCCTCCTATTCTCCAGCCTCATTTGTATAACCAGGTTTTCAGTAAAAACCTTGTCAAAAACTTCCCCTGAAGTTAATACCATAACCCCCCTCCTCCTTCCTCCCACTTCATAAAGAAGTGGACTTCCCCCCTCAAGAGCCACCCAGCTGCTCCCAAAAGTTTTACCATCACGCACCTCTTCTTTAACATACAACTATTCAGCGAATGTATTACTATGTTTATGTAAAGCAATATGCCTCTTTGTTGTTGTCATCTCGGAAGAAAACTATCTGCAAATGTCTCGATAAAACATTTATTGTATTGTAATAGCATTATAAACAGTGATTTCATATGATATATGATCACATTTTGTCTGGTGAAATTCTCTGTGGAATGGAAGTAACAATGCAAGTGTTTTACCTAATGAAAATCTTCCTCAAAAACAAAGAGAATGGAAAAAACAATATTTTGTTTTGATGCCACATCCTTCAATGTTTAAAACATATGTGCAGCACAGGGGTGGATCCAGGAATTGATGGTAGAGGGTGTGTGATTTAGGGGCGTGACCTTTTGACAAGCCCCCCCCCCCCCCCCCCCCCCCCCCCCCCCCCCCCCCCCCCCCCCCCCCCCCCCCCCCCCCCCCCCCCCCCCCCCCCCCCGGAAACCCGCACCACCCCACCCACCCCTCAATTTCGAAAGTTAATGGCATAAACAGTTTGCATGGGAGTTTGGAGCCATGAAGAAAATTCTAACCATTTGTTGTCATAAAAGATACATTTTGAGCATGATTTGTATTATTACTTCTTTACCTCCAATATTGAAATAAAAGTTAACTTTGACGATTTTAGATTCTAAACTCACTTGTGCAACATAAAATTCATGATTCAACTTGATCCTACAACATCAATTGCATAAGAGATTCTTCAAAATAAAATAATTTCCAATGAAACACCTGAAGACATAGTGCACAGGATGCTGGAGATCCGCCATAATCTCTGGTGCAGAGATCGTAATCCTCTACCCCTTACTGCTATTGCAATGGTTTCTAATTACCTTGTTATAATGTTATTATAGAAAGTACAATATCGGAACAACATGGATATTTGAGTATAGGAAAGTTATCTCAAATTAAATCACAAACATAGCTACCAAAATGTTCTCAAAGGGGACATATAATCAGATTTGGCCTTTCCAATTTTGTGTGTTCCTGATACTGGTGCTTATATTTAGCTGGAACATACTCATCAAACACAATCAGGGAGCATCAAGGTTGGAGCTACGTCAGGTTAACAGCTTAAACGCTGTCTGCAACTGTGCAAAAGAAAACAAAACAACATGACGCTTGAAATCTATGACATGATACTACGGTATATGAGCCTTATATGAAGCCAATATATACACATATTTGGGACTAGTATATCATTTCATAAAAAAAAAGGTAATAAAAATAGGTTTTAGAAGATGAAATATGGTGAGTTTTGACATATTTTGCTATTTTTTGTAAATTATTAGAAGGAACTAGCAAATATCGCAACACTACAATAAAGCTGTATTTTTTATTAGAGGATGCATTTTTGCTAACCTAAGATTTGAGCTAGTGACCTAGTTTTTTAACCTAGAAGACCCATATTTATATTTATCGAAGATACATTCATACAAATAACCTGATCAAATTTCATGAATATCAACAGAAACTATTCCAGTGGCTTTAGAAAAAAATATACATTTTATAAATGCAGCTTTTCCTAAAGATTATAGTCTCTGAGAGAGCAGTTTTTTAACCCCAGATGACAGTCACTTTGTCATCTAAGATTTTATTCACACAAATATTAAATTTTTATTTAAGGTTTACATTTAAATGTTTCCCTAATCTATTACCCAAGATAACTCATATTTTACAAAGCTTCAGATAAAATGCAGACAAATTTTAGGAACAAGGTTTAAAAAGATTTGATAAAAACATTTTAATTTGTGACATGAAATAAAAACTTACTAACATTTGACCTTGTAACCTAGTTGTTAACCTGAGGTGACCCATATTCACAAATGTTCAAGACTACATGTAGAAAAGTTTTCTGACAAAGATTCATTACAATTGGATACAGCAATTTTACTTGGTGACCTAGTTTTTGACCTGAGATGACCCATATTCACACATGTTCAAGACAAACATGTAGACAAGTATTCTGACAAATTGTAATAACAACTGGACACAATTAATTTGATCTACAGTAGTGACCTAGTTTTTGACCTGATGTGAGCAATACCCACAAATATTCAAGGCAACACGTAGACAGGTTTTCTGACATAGTTTCATAATAATTTGATAAAAAACTTTTGACTTTATGATATGGAATAAAAACTTGTAAGACTTGACCTAGTGACCTAGTTTTTGACCTGAGATGACCATATTCACAAATGTTCAATACAACCTGTAGACAACTATCCTGACAAAGTGTCATAACAATTGGTTTCAAACTTATATTTATATATTGACCTTAAAACATGGAATAAAAACTTAAACACAGAATTTTTAAACCCTGCCCGCCCGCCTGCACGCTACTCCTCACCAAACCATTTTAAAGTCAAGGATAAATCAGACAAGTTGTACCTATACAACAGAAAAATAGAGCCTCAATTGCATTAAAAATGTTATTCTATAATTTTACTTTGTGACCTTGTTTTTGACATGGCATAAACCATTCTTGAGAATATTTGAAATTTTATAAACAAAATCATTCTCACTAAGAGCAGCCCCTACTGTGTAAACATGGTTATTCTTAGGTTGTTTTTTTTTTCTAAGATTGAACATAATGACTTAGTTTTTCACCTGAGATGACCCATCTTTCAATACATCTGATATATCTTATAAAGACAATTATTCTGACACATTTTTAAAAGCAATGACCTTAAATTGGGGCCTTTACTATGTAAATAAGGTTGTCTTAATACTGACCTTATGACCTAGTTCTCCCCCTGAGATGACTAAATATATTCAAATTTTTCCAACAATTCACCAATACAATCATTCCAATCTTTAATTAGAAGCTTTGGTCAAAAGTGTAGCCACTTTTGTGTAAACAAGAGTTAACATAGTGACCTATTTTTTTTTTACCAACATGACCTTGTTAGAGATTTCATCAACATCATCATTCAAGCATTAAAATTATCTAAAATTGTGGCCTTCAGAGTGTAAACAAACTGAATGTGGAAGGTAGACAGAAAGCTGAAAAACATGATCACAAAAGCTCAACTGCCTGGTACAGTGAGCTAAAAACTCAAGCATTAATGGATTCTGTTTAGTAAACATACGAAAAAAAACTTTCCTCACTAAATATCTTTTCTTCAGTTTATTTTCCAAAATCTGGGTTTCTTTGATGTTGTTTATTTCACAATCATCCAATAAACACTTTTATACAGCCTTCCTGAATTTTTTTCTTGGATAGTTTATACATTTCACTGGGTATGTCAGCATGTATGATTTACATAAGATATGCATCAAGGACTTAAAAATGAATGCACAGGTCTATAAAGTACTTTCGGAGGAGTGGTCATAGACCACAACAGATAATAGCAGACAAATTGATAAAAGGATGGAAATTATTCTAAAAAATCCAAGTAATTTAAGCCCTAATGCATGAAGAGTTTGCAGCAACAGTGGATCAGATATGGATTTTTCTACAGCCCATATGCATAGAGTTGGAATTGGATTCAAACTCTATTATAAGGCTAAGAATTTGATCTGGATCCAGACACTATTCCAATGCTATGAAATGGATCTGGATTCAGACACTATCCAAATGCAAAGAATTGGATCTGGATTCAGACACTATTATAATTATAAAAAATTGAACTGAGTTTAGACACTATCTTGTTTAGACACTTTCTTAATGCAAAGTATTGGATCTTGATTCAGCGAATATTCAAATGTAAAGAGTTGGATTTCGATTCAGACACTATCCAAATGGTAAGAATTGGATCTGGATTCAGACACTATTCAAATGCTACAAGATCTGGATTCAGACACTTTTCAAATATTACTAATTGGATCTGGTATCAGAGACTCTTCTTATATGCACAGTTGGATTTGGATTCAGACACTTTTCAAATATTACTAATTGGATCTGGTATCAGAGACTCTTCTTATGCACAGTTGGATTTGGATTCAGACACTTTTCAAATGCTAAGAATTGGATCTGGATTCAGACACTATTCAAATGATACAAGATCTGGATTCAGACACTTTTCAAATATTACTAATTGGATCTGGTATCAGAGACTCTTCTTATGCACAGTTGGATCTGGATTCAGATACTTATCAAATTTATGAATTGGATCTGGAATCAGACAGTATCCAAATAATACAAATTGGATCAGGATTCAGACACTAATCAAATGCTATGAATTGGATCTGGAATCAGACACTATTCAAATGCTACAAATTGGATCTTATTCAGTCACTATTCAAATGCACAGTGGGATCTGGATTTAGACACTATTAAAATGCTACAAATTGGGTCTGGATTCAGACCTTACCCAAATGCTACGAATTGGATCTGGATTCAGCTAAGAATTGAGTGCAACCTAATAATTATCTCCAGCACATATTTTGCTGTTAAGAACAGCTAAGTTAGAAACAATAACATATTCACATCAATTCATGTCAAATGAAAAATAACACATAAGTTTGCCAAAATATCCCAATGATGATAATCATATAAGTTGCAAACAACATAAAGCAGTAATAACCTTGCGTATTATCATTAAAACATTTTCTATTTCTGTATTCCAGCTCCACAAAGATTTCTATGCTGGTAAGAGGTAAAATCCCAATAAGTCAAACTTAAAATCTTAAAAAAACCCACTGAAATTGCCAGACCCAGTTATAATAACACTGAAATTGTTAAACCCAGTTACAATGACACTGAAATGGTTAAACCCCATTATTATGACACTGAAATTGTTAAACCCAGTTATAAAGACACTGAAATTGTTAAACCCAGTTATTATAATGACATTGAATTTTTTAAACCAAGTTATAATATTACTTGAATTTTAAACCTGACACTAAAATTGCCAGACTGACTTACAATGACACTGAAATTGACCTACCCAGTAATAATGACACTGAAATTGTAAGGCACAGTAAAAATGACACTAAAATTGCAAGACCCTGCTTTTATAACACTGAAATTGGCAGACTCTGAAAATATGATACTGAAATTGCCAGACCCAGTTATAATGACACTGAAATGTCTGACCCATTTATTATGACACTGAAATTGCCAGACCCTGTTATTATGACACTGAAATTGCCAAACCCATTTATAATGACACTAAAATTGCCAGACCCTGTTATTATGACACTTAATTTGCCAGACCCATGTAGTAATATGAGAGCTGTTTCTTAAGTTTGTGAACAGGCATTGTATGTTCAAATACCCTATAAGTATGAAAGTTATTAACATTTACCCCTTACACTTGAATTTTCATTTCATTGATATAAATGTGCATATATATATAAATGTTTTCTCCAAATTAGGTATTCATTTTGTTGGATTTTGGCTTAAAACAAGTTTCTGACTTTAAAACTTAGGTTTCTGACCTTGATACTTAGGTTTCTGACCTTGAAACTTAGGTTTCTGACTTCGAAACTGCAGTTTCTGACCTTGAAACTGAGGTATGACTTTGAATCTAACGTTTTTTACTTTGAAACTGAGGTTTCTGACCTTGAAACTGAGGTTTCTTACCTTGAAACTGAGGTCTCTGACTTTGAAACTAATGTTTTTACTTTGAAACTGAGGTTTCTGACCTTGAAACTGAGGTGTGACTTTGAAACTAATGTTTTTTACTAATTTGAAACTGAGGTTTCTGACTTTGAAACTAAGGTTTCTGAACTTGAAACTGAGGTTTCTGACTTTGAAACTGAGGTTTCTGACCTTGAAACTGAGGTCTCTGATTTTGAAACTAAGTTTTTTTTACTTTGAAACTGAAGTTTCTGAACTTGAAACTGAGGTTCTTGACTTTGAAACTGAGTTTTCTGAACTTGAAAATGAAACTTGAAAATGCACCTAAGAACATGAACATTGTGCAACCACAATTTAAACCATATTAAAAGACATAAGAGAAAAAAAGGAAAACAATCCAAAAAGGTGGTCTATATTACAATTAACTGATCTTTATAGGCTCATGGATTAAGCAATCACTAATATGCCTACATTCAGAAAGGGCTATTATTGATTTTAAGCATATGCCCACCCCCATGATGGTTGACATCAAGTGTGGAGGAGTAATGCAGTAAAAGGTAGGGACATGGGTCTTGACCTGACAGGTAGTCTTTATGTACTGAACACATACGCTATTAATTTTAAAAATCCTCCTTGCATGACCAATTAAACTGCATATGCATAAATGCAGCATTCCATAATGTTTAAATCTAAATGTGCCGTTGCAGTAAGATTGTGTTATGGCATGTGAAACATTGCTTTTATGTACTGAACTCATGTGCCAAATGACTTTAAAATCCCTCTGTGCATGACAAAGTAACAGCCTGTACATGACCAACAAGACTGAATACGCATTTGTGCAGCATCCAAAAAAGTGTGACTTTTACCTTTTAGGTGGGCAGGTAGGTATTGCATGCTACACATCATTTTAATGCATTGATAACATGGGCCACGTAATTCTAAAATCACTCCCTTCAGGACTATTTTCTGCCCCTGATGCAGAAAATGGTATGGACAGATGGTTTTAATTATGCCCTCCTTCAGGTATGAAAAATTACAAATTCCAAAATTGAATAGCTCAAGGAAACAAAAGAGATTTGTAATAGAAAAGATCCAAACTGAAAATAAAATCATTACAAGAAAAGTGAAACTGCCCGGATTTCAATTCTCCAGATATTGCACATTTTCTTGTGTTATTAGATTTAAGTTTCTAAGAAAGAACAAAAATCGAAGACTCTTGACATTAGCGGTAAAAAACAATTGAATAAATTTGGTTCTAGCCTTAAAAGGTGAATTTATCAATTTTCAAACATATTTCAATGACTTCAATTCAGAACCAAGTTGAAACAAAACCAAGGAAAAATATAGGGAAATGAAAAGAGCAAAGGATGTGACATAAACTCATTATCAAAATGAAGTAAGACTTTTTAAATGGCAACTAGACAAAGCTAGACATAACTACATACCTGGTGTAGCTAGACCAAGCCATATTAGTACAAGTGGCATTGGGTGTAGCTAGACCAAGCCATATTAGTACAAGTGCCATTGGGTGTAGCTAGACCAAGCCATATTAGTACCGGGCCATTGGGTGTAACTAGACCAAGTCATATTAGTACCGGTGCCATTGGGTGTAGCTAGACCAAGCCATATTAGTACAAGTGCCATTGGGTGTAGCTAGACCAAGCCATATTAGTACAAGTGCCATTGGGTGTAGCTAGACCAAGCTATATTAGTACCGGTGCCATTGGGTGTAACTAGACCAAGCCATATTAGTACCGGTGCCATTGGGTGTAGCTAGACCAAGCTATATTAGTACCGGTGCCATTGGGTGTAACTAGACCAAGCCATATTAGTACCGGTGCCATTGGGTGTAGCTAGACCAAGCCATATTAGTACAAGTGCCATTGGGTGTAGCTAGACCAAGCTATATTAGTACCGGTGCCATTGGGTGTAACTAGACCAAGCCATATTAGTACCGGTGCCATTGGGTGTAGCTAGACCAAGCTATATTAGTACCGGTGCCATTGGGTGTAACTAGACCAAGCCATATTAGTACCGGTGCCATTGGGTGTAGCTAGACCAAGCCATATTAGTACAAGTGCCATTGGGTGTAGCTAGACCAAGCCATATTAGTACCGGTGCCATTGGGTGTAGCTAGACCAAGCCATATTAGTACAAGTGCCATTGGGTGTAGCTAGATCAAGCCATATTAGTACAAGTGCCACTGGGTGTAGCTAGATCAAGCCATTAAAGTACAAGTGCCACTGGGTGTAACTAGATCAAGCCATATAAGTACAAGAGCTACTGGGTGTAGCTAGATCAAGCCATATTAGTACAAGTGCCACTGGGTGTAGCTAGATCAAGCCATTAAAGTACAAGAGCTACTGGGTGTAGCTAGATCAAGCCATATTAGTTCAAGTGCCACTGGGTGTAGCTAGATCAAGCCATTAAAGTACAAGAGCCATTGGGTGTAGCTAAACAAAGCCATATTAGTACAACTGCCACTGGGTGTAGCTAGATCAAGCCATTTAAGTGCAAGTGCCACTGGATGTAGCTAGATCAAGCCATTAAAGTACAAGGACCACTTGGTGTAACTAGATCAACTCATTTAAGTACAAGAGCTACTGGGTGAAGCTAGATCAAGCCATTTAAGTACAAGTGCCACTGGGTGTAGCTAGATCAAGCCATTTAAGTACAAGGACCACTGGGTGTAGCTAGATCAAGCCATTAAAGTACAACTGCCACTGGATGTAGCTAGATCAAGCCATTTAAGTACAACTGCCACTGGGTGTAGCTAGATCAAGCCATTTAAGTACAAGAGCCACAGGGTGTAACTAGATCAAGCCATTTAAGTACAAGTGCCACTGGATGAAGCTAGATAAAGCCATTTAAATACAACTGCCACTGGATGTAGCTAGCCATTAAAGTACAAGTGCCACTGGGTGTAGCTAGATCAAGCCATTTAAGTGCAAGTGCCACTGGGTGTAACTAGATCAAGCCATTTAAGTACAAGTGCCACTGGGTGTAGCTAGATCAAGCCATTTAAGTACAAGGACCATTGGGTGTAGCTAAATCAAGCCATTTAAATACAACTGCCACTGGGTGTAGCTAGATCAAGCCATTAAAGTACAAGGACTACTGGGTGTAACTAGATCAAGCTATTTAAGTGCAAGTGCCACTGGGTGTAGCTAGATCAAGCCATTTAAGTACAAGTGCCACTGGATGTAGCTAGATCAAGCCATTTAAGTACAAGTGCCACTGGGTGTAGCTAGATCAAGCCATTTAAGTACAAGGACCACTGGGTGTAGCTAGATCAAGCCATTTAAATACAACTGCCACTGGGTGTAGCTAGATCAAGCCATTAAAGTACAAGTGCCACTGGGTGTAGCTAAACCAAGCCATATTAGTACAAGAGCCATTGGGTGTAGCTAGATCAAGCCATTAAAGTACAAGGACCACTGGGTGTAGCTAGATCAAGCCATTTAAATACAACTGCCACTGGGTGTAGCTAGATCAAGCCATTAAAGTACAAGTGCCACTGGGTTGTAACTAGATCAAGCCATTTAAGTACAAGAGCCACTGGGTGTAGCTAAACAAAGCCATATTAGTACAAGTGCCACTGGGTGTAGCTAGATCAAGCCATTTAAGAACAAGTGCCACTGGGTGTAACAAGATCAAGCCATTTAAGTACATGAGCTACTGGGTGTAGCTAGATCAAGCCATTTAAGTGCAAGTGCCACTGGGTGTTGCTAGATCAAGCCATTAAAATACAAGGACCACTGGGTGTAAATAGATCAACTCATTTAAGTACAAGAGCTACTGGGTGAAGCTAGATCAAGCCATTTAAGTACAAGTGCCACTGCGTGTAGCTAGATCAAGCCATTTAAGTACAAGGACCACTGGGTGTAGCTAGATCAAGCCATTTAAGAACAAGTGCCACTGGGTGTAGCTAGATCAAGCCATTTAAGTACAAGAGCTACTGCGTGTAGCTAGATCAAGCCATTTAAGTACAAGTGCCATTGGGTGTAGCTAGACCAAGTCATATTAATACCAGTGCCACTGGGTTTTGCTAGATCAAGCCATATTAGTACAAGAACCACAGGGTAGCTAAACTAAGCCATATTAGTACAAGAGCCATTGGGTGTAGCTAGACCAAGCCATATTAGTACAAGAGCCACAGGGTGTAGCTAAACCAAGCCATATTAGTACAAGTGCCATTGGGTGTAGCTAGACCAAGCCATATTAGTACCGTTGCCACTGGGTGTAGCTAGACCAAGCCATATTAGTACAAGTGCCATTGGGTGTAGCTAGACCAAGCCATATTAGTACTGGTGCCACTGGGTGTAGCTAGACCAAGCCATATTAGTACAAGTGCCATTGGGTGTAGCTAGACCAAGCCATATTAGTACTGGTGCCATTGGGTGTAGCTAGACCAAGCCATATTAGTACAAGTGCCATTGGGTGTAGCTAGACCAAGCCATATTAGTACCGGTGCCATTGGGTGTAGCTAGACCAAGCCATATTAGTACCAGTGCCATTGGGTTTTGCTAGATCAAGCCATATTAGTACAGGTGCCACTGGATGTAGCTAGACCAAGCCATATTAGTACAAGTGCCACAGGGTGTAGCTAGATCAAGCCATTAAAGTACAAGTGCCACTGGGTGTAACTAAACCAAGCCATATTAGTACAAGAGCCATTGGGTGTAGCTAGACCAAGCCATATTAGTACAAGAGCCACTGGGTGTAGCTAGATCAAGCCATTTAAGTACAAGTGCCACTGGATGAAGCTAGATCAAGCCATTTAAGTACAAGTGCCACTGGGTGTAGCTAGATCAAGCCATTTAAGTACAAGGACCACTGGGTGTAGCTAGATCAAGTCATTTAAGAACAAGTGCCACTGGGTGTAGCTAGATCAAGCCATTTAAGTACAAGAGCTACTGCGTGTAGCTAGATCAAGCCATTTAAGTACAAGTGCCATTGGGTGTAACTAGACCAAATCATATTAATACCAGTGCCACGGGGTTTTGCTAGATCAAGCCATATTAGTACAAGAGCCACAGGATAGCTAAACCAAGCCATATTAGTACAAGAGCCATTGGGTGTAGCTAGACCAAGCCATATTAGTACAAGAGCCACAGGGTGTAGCTAAACCAAGCCATATTAGTACAAGTGCCATTGGGTGTAGCTAGACCAAGCCATATTAGTACCGTTGCCACTGGGTGTAGCTAGACCAAGCCATATTAGTACAAGTGCCATTGGGTGTAGCTAGACCAAGCCATATTAGTACAAGAGCCACAGGGTGTAGCTAAACCAAGCCATATTAGTACAAGTGCCATTGGGTGTAGCTAGACCAAGCCATATTAGTACAAGTGCCATTGGGTGTAGCTAAACCAAGCCATATTAGTACAAGTGCCATTGGGTGTAGCTAGACCAAGCCATATTAGTACCGTTGCCACTGGGTGTAGCTAGACCAAGCCATATTAGTACAAGTGCCATTGGGTGTAGCTAGACCAATCCATATTAGTACAAGTGCCATTGGGTGTAGCTAGACCAAGCCATATTAGTACCGGTGCCACTGGGTGTAGCTTGACCAAGCCATATTAGTACAAGTGCCATTGGGTGTAGCTAGACCAAGCCATATTAGTACCGGTGCCACTGGGTGTAGCTAGATCAAGCCATATTAGTACAAGTGCCATTGGGTGTAGCTAGACCAAGCCATATTAGTACCGGTGCCACTGGGTGTAGCTAAACCAAGCCATATTAGTACAAGTGCCACTGGGTGTAGTTAGACCAAGCCATATTAGTACAAGTGGCATTGGGTGTAACTAGACCAATCCATATTAGTACAAGTGCCATTGGGTGTAGCTAGACCAAGCCATATTAGTACAAGTGCCACTGGGTGTAGTTAGACCAAGCCATATTAGTACAAGTGCCATTGGGTGTTGCTAGACCAAGCCATATTAGTACAAGTGCCATTGGGTGTAGCTAGACCAAGCCATATTAGTACAAGTGCCATTGGGTGTAGCTAGACCAAGCCATATTAGTACAAGTGGCATTGGGTGTAGCTAGACCAAGCCATATTAGTACAAGTGCCATTGGGTGTAGCTAGACCAAGCCATATTAGTACCGGTGCCATTGGGTGTAGCTAGACCAAGCCATATTAGTACAAGTGCCATTGGGTGTAGCTAGACCAAGCCATATTAGTACCGGTGCCATTGGGTGTAGCTGGACCAAGCCATATTAGTACCAGTGCCACTGGGTTTTGCTAGATCAAGCCATATTAGTACAAGTGCCACTGGATGTAGCTAGACCAAGCCATATTAGTACAAGTGCCACAGGGTGTAGCTAGATCAAGCCATTAAAGTACAAGTGCCACTGGGTGTAGCTAAACCAAGCCATATTAGTACAAGAGCCATTGGGTGTAGCTAGACCAAGCCATATTAGTACAAGAGCCACTGCGTGTAGCTAGATCAAGCCATTTAAGTACACGTGCCACTGGGTGTAGCTAGATCAAGCCATTTAAGTACAAGTGCCACTGGGTGAAGCTAGATCAAGCCATTTAAGTACAAGAGCCACTGGGTGAAGCTAGATCAAGCCATTAAAGTACAAGTGCCACTGGGTGTAGCTAAACCAAGCCATATTAGTACAAGAGCCATTGGGTGTAGCTAGACCAAGCCATATTAGTACAAGTGCCACTGGGTGTAGCTAGATCAAGCCATTTAAGTACAAGTGCCACTGGGTGAAGCTAGATCAAGCCATTTAAGTACAAGAGCCACTGGGTGTATATAGCTAGATCAAGCCATATTTATATAAGAGCCATTGGGTGTACCAAGAGAAAATTACATGTGAAGCTAGATCAAAGTATATGAGTACAATACCCACTGGACATAGCTCGACAATACTTTATGTGAACAATAGCCTCTGGGTGAAGATTATACAAAAAGTATGTGTGCATGAACCACAGGACATAGACCATTAGCTATATGTGTACAGAATTCATTAGGCATAGCTAGAAGAATCAATGTGTGTACAAGATCCACTGGACATAGCTGGACCAAAATGTGTGTACAAGATCCACTGGACATAGCTGGACCAAAATATGTGTACAAGATCCACTGGACATAGCTGGACCAAAATGTGTGTACAAGATCCACACTGGACATAGCTGGACCAAAATGTGTGTACAAGATCCACTGGACATAGCTGGACCAAAATGTGTGTACAAGATCCACTGGACATAGCTGGACCAAAATGTGTGTACAAGATCCACTGGACATAGCTGGACCAGAATATGTGAACAAGATCCACTGGACATAGCTGGACCAAAATATGTGTACAAGATTTACTGGACATAGCTGGACCAAAATGTGTGTACAAGATCCACTGGACATAGCTGGACCAAAATGTGTGTACAAGATCCACTGGACATAGCTGGACCAAAATATGTGTAAAAGAACCACTGGACATAGCTGGACCAAAATGTGTGTACAAGAACCACTGGACATAGCTGGACCAAAATGTGTGTACAAGAACCACTGGACATAGCTGGACCAAAATATGTGTACAAGAACCACTGGACATAGATGGACCAAGATATGTATACATAGATAGACAAAACTCTCTGTGTATGCTTGCCTAGCAAGTGAAGTTTTCTACAAGCATGATTCTGCTGAAAAAATAGAAGATATGCATTTCTGATTCTAAAATGATTACATATGTGGGAGCTTGAGATGTGAACATATGTTTGCCACTGAAAGCTAGAGATGTGAACACTCACTTGCCATTGTGAACTAGAGATGTGAGCACATGTGTGCCACTATGCGCTAGAGATATGAGCACATGGTTGCCATTGAGAGTTAGAATTGTGAGCACACGTTTGACACTGTGAGCTAGAGATGTGAGCACATGTTTGCCACTGAGAGCTGGATATGTGAGCACATGTTTGCCACTGAGAGCTTAAGGTGTGAGCACATGTTTGCCACTGAGAGCTAGAGATGTGAGCACATGTTTGCCACTGAGAGCTAGAGATGTGAGCACATGTTTGCCACTGAGAGTTAGATATGTGAGCACATGTTTGCCACTGAGAGTTAGATATGTGAGCACATGTTTGCCACTGAGAGTTAGATATGTGAACGCATGTTTGCCACTTAGAGTTAGATATGTGAACACATGTTTGCCACTGAGAGTTAGATATGTGAACACATGTTTGCCACTGAGAGTTAGATATGTGAACGCATGTTTGCCACTGAGAGTTAGATATGTGAACGCATGTTTGCCACTGAGAGTTAGATATGTGAACACATGTTTGCCACTGAGAGTTAGATATGTGAACACATGTTTGCCACTGAGAGTTAGATATGTGAACACATGTTTGCCACTGAGAGTTAGATATGTGAACACATGTTTGCCACTGAGAGT
The DNA here is from genome assembly GCF_026914265.1 of Mya arenaria. Taxonomy (NCBI): domain Eukaryota; kingdom Metazoa; phylum Mollusca; class Bivalvia; order Myida; family Myidae; genus Mya; species Mya arenaria. The sequence goes on from NC_069128.1 coordinate 20,188,629, forward strand.
TAGATATGTGAACACATGTTTGCCACAGAGAGTTAGATATGTGAACACATGTTTGCCACTGAGAGTTAGATATGTGAACACATGTTTGCCACTGAGAGTTAGATATGTGAGCACATGTTTGCCACTGAGAGTTAGATATGTGAACGCATGTTTGCCACTGAGAGTTAGATATGTGAACGCATGTTTGCCACTGAGAGTTAGATATGTGAACGCATGTTTTTTGGTGCAAATCTGGTGTATAGTCCCTTTAAAATAATGTCAAAAGTCACAAGTGTCTTAAATATTTGCACTTAGACGATTGTGTTTTCTAGAAATAGAAAAAAGAAATTCATCCTTACATATATTGTATGCACATTAGTTGATTAATGAAAAGTAATTATATCTCTAGGTATTATCATTTAACTCTTTTTCAAGTTAGCTGCTTTCTTAGAGATAAATTAAGACAAAAATACCTGCTTACAGAAAATAATATTTGTTTTAGATATCACTTAATGAGGATAACAAAAATAGAAATGTGAAAAGATAATTATATAAAATATTGACCGTCATGAGTTTTTTTAATTCCCATGATTTTAAAATAGAACCTGAACTAATAGAACGTAACGGTCCACTGAAGTCGGCGGATGTGCGTTCATAGCATTCAGTTATAAACGGAAGTACGTTCATAGTATGTATGTTAAACTTGGTTGGTCATATGCAAATTAGCAAAGCCCAGACTGTGTGTTGATTGAGAATTTACTCAAGTCTTAAACATACAGATTATATATGTGTATGTCATAAGTCTTAAACATACAGATTATATATGTGTATGTCATAAGTCTTAAACATACAGATTATATATGTTTATGTCATAAGTCTTAAACATACAGATTATATATGTTTATGTCATAAGTCTTAAACATACAGATTATATATGTTTATGTCATAAGTCTTAAACATACAGAATATATATGTGTATGTCATAAGTCTTAAACATACAGAATATATATGTTTATGTCATAAGTCTTAAACATACAGATTATATATGTTTATGTCATACATTTTAAACCTTTTATGTATGTCATAAGTCTTAAAATTACAGAATATATATGTATGTTTTTTTTAAGTCTTGAAACCATCAGAATTAACAATGCACAACATCCATGGCCATATATATATATATTTATAATTATGTCAAAAGTCATATATATATGTCAAAAGTCTTAAACCTTCTGATTATTATCTATAATATGAATGTCATAAATATTGAAACTTCAAAAATTCAACCATAAAAGTATCCATGTGTGTTTCACCATTATGATAGTAGGCACTTGATACAAACTTCCAAAGCCATTCCAACAGCTGTATCATTTTACGAATATTTAGCAAATAATCCAATAAATTCATTCAGGAGAAAGGTTTAGAATAAGAAACAATGCACAACATTGGCCATTTAATCCACAGGTATTTTTAAAATCAGCATCCAATTACTATATATTACATGATATTAAAATCCAGGAAAAACTTAAACAACAGCACTTCACAATTCCCATGTAGGGATGTCAAGAGTAAAAAAGCAGGACTCAGATATTGATATTTTCTATGGGAGTCTTCAGGTAGTGGTATGGTGAGTGTGAGGCATTCAATGTCACCCGTTACAGCTGTAGTTCCACCAATATTTCATCCAACATCTACATACTATATTAATCACTTTCTGGATGAGTAGAATTAAAATTAATTACTTTTTAATGAAAATATTGAATAAACTTCTGTAATAAAAATTTAGCTAATGAAAAAAAAAAAAATGCTTCCCGATCGATTCAAAGCATTAAATTTGAAGAGTTTCAAGTGGAGGTCTTCATAAGGGGTGAGCTACCTTAAATAAAAAAAAAAAAAATTAAACCCTGAGTTTCCTAGCTGTACCTTAACCAACGTATATCAGGGTATATCGCTATTGCAGATTTATGCTTTAAATACTATGATTCTTTTATTGTTGTTCAAATTTTAACATGTTCACTCATAAATTAACATTTTTTATGAAAATAACAAAAAAAAATCCATACTATGGCAAAAAAGAAAGTGAAGGGTCAGGAGGAAAAAATGAGGTCAGGTAAATGGATTCTTTTTTTTAAATTACGCCTTTAATATAAATGTTTGCAAGCCATCTTATGTGCACTTATAGTTATATGATGACACTATATGGACAAACTATATCAACTTATAATATTCATGGCTATTAATATTACAGAATTCACTATTGTATACTAGTATACCAGGTCCTGAATATGGGGAAATTGATAGACCTGTTCTCTTCAAAGAATAAATTGGTGTTAAAAAACCTTTATTATTAAAGCTACTGTAAAAAGAACTTCAATCATAAATGCTACTGTTTAAATATATTTGCATCTTTGAACATGTTTGTTTTATATTATCTAGTTACATATATTTTGTGTTCAAATTATTAATGTATGTATGAAAAATACTATGTTTAAATCTAAATAAATTTTTTTCTATGGATGGCTTAATTAAAAATCCCACATAATTCTCCAAGATACTATATAGTCACCTGCTCCTGACAGCCACACAAACAAATCCATTATTTGTTCTCATTCATAGAAAATTGATTGTTATTTGTTTCTTAGCAACTGATATTTTAATATCTGCTGTTATAATATTTTAAGTTCATGTTTCCTCACAATATCCTATTTTAGCAATAATTACCATAAGTATCTACTTATACATCTTTCTATTATGATGAGAGTCTATATGTGAAATATCAAGAACAACAATAAAATAATCATAGTATAGAAATCTTTCAACAATGTTACAAGAAGGTTGGTTCAAAATGCATTAAAAACATTAAATTCACAAAACACTTTTTTATTAATTCAAATCTGAGTTACTAAACTGTTCTGGAGGATCTAGCAGAAACCATTTAGAGGACAAAACCAGACTAACTAGAAACACCCAAAAGCAATAAAACTTGAACCAGGTTTTCAATTAGTACCGCCCCAATAAGAGCTCAGTGGTAGAGCGTTCGCTTCGTGTGCGGAAGGTCGGGGGTAAAAGTCCTGGTCGCATCACACCGAAAGACATTAAAACATGGTACCTGAGTAGCTTCGTTGCCTGGCGCTCAGCATTTAGTACTGGGAAAGTGGTGTACTCAGTACCAGGAAAGTTGTATCCAGTTTATCAGTGCTTTTCACTAAGCACATTAAAGAACCAAGAGGTCTCTTCCCAAAGGGATGGTACTTGGATCTCTTGTATCTCATTCTGATTCATCGTTTAGTATTCCAATGTCTGGAAATGATGAGAATTGCTGATACTCACTTCTATCTCATGTTACTTATGGCATTATGATGGTGTCACGGCAGGGTCAAGCCATAATGCAGCCAAAGGATAATGCAGCCAATGGGCGCAGGTAGACCTTAATGAGCTCAAATAAACAAAACAATTAGAAAAATGACAGGAAATTTGTGCATATGACAACAAAAACCTTGACCCTAACAAAGGGCAATTTCTATCCCAAGTTTGGTAATTTTATGCCAAATTTTATCACTAACTTCAATTTCAAGCAAAAACAGTGTTCCTATTTTCTGGTGAAAGTGACCTTGACCTCACAGACCTCAAATTGAAGGACAGTTAGCACTGTCATTTACTGTTGAAATAAAATCAATTTGATTAAAAAACAAAACAATATCAGTAAACACTACAAGCCAGCAATGATGGTATACTCTCCTCCTCTATATTTTTTTTCTATAATTGAAGCTATGAACAAAGGTTAAAACACCAAGTAATTGCAATCATAAAGCTGGTTTTATCTGAACACTGCCATTAACAGACGAATCAATATTTATTGCTATGAAAACGCAAACCTATTATAGCAAAACCCACTGCTTTTATTTTTAACAATGGAAATTACAATGCGAAAGTCTTGAGAGTTTATAATAATACACAATATAAAGGTACTGGCGCCATCTTATAATTAACAAAGGCACTGGTTTCAAATCTATATTTTTGAATTGCTGGTATATCTATTACGTAAGTAATCATGTTATGAGTCACTAAAAGGCAAATTAGGTAGGAATTTTGCATGTAAAACTTAAATTGAGACACTTCGATTCATCTTACAAAAGAATTCCTGATCTTAATGATCTCTTGTCATATCCTCATTTATTAAATGGTCCCAATGTCAATACTATATTCAAAAGACTAAATCCATGGAATGAATGCAGAAACCCTCTCCTCTTAAACCATTTAAGTCCCGATTCCTTTGGGCTTCTTGAGAAGTTTCAATTTTTGGATTCACAACATTTAGTTATGCTTTGAAAATGCTCCAACATGTCTTCCGTTTTAATTGAGTTTAGGGAGGTAAATGTCACACTTACCAAAAAAGTAAACTTATTTTGTTCAATCCTTTTATGATGAAATTTAGTTTATATTAAGCAAACAAACCATGAAGTATTGCCTGGCTTATTTGTTTACACATGTGGTCACATAACTTACATTTGCCTGGCTAATAAGTAAACTCATGTGGCAACATTACTAAGTATTGCCTGACCCATATGTGCACTAATGTGGTCACATTACAAAGAATTGCCTTGCTAGTATGTACACTCATGTGGTCACATTACTAAGTATTGCCTGGCTCATATGTACACTCATATGGTAACATTACTAAGTATTGCATGGTCTATATCAACACTCATGTGGTCACTTCATTAAAAATTGCCTTGCTAGTATGTACACTCATGTGGTAACATTACTAAGTATTGCCTGGCTAATATGTACACTCATGTGGTCACATAACTAAGTATTGCCTGGCTTATATGTACACTCATGTGGCCACATAACTAAGTATTGCCTGGTTCATATTTACACTCATGTGGAAACATAACTAAGTATTGCCTGGCTAATATGTACACTCATGTGGTCACATAACTAAGTATTGCCTGGCTAATATGTACACTCATGTGGTCACATAACTAAGTATTGCCTGGTTCATATGTACACTCATGTGGTCACATAACTAAGTATTGCCTGGCTCATATGTACACTCATGTGGTAACATTATTAAGTATTGCTGGGTTCATATGTACACTCATGTGGTAACATTACTAAGTATTGCCTGGCTAATATGTACACTCATGTGGTAACATTACTAAGTATTGCCTGGCTCATATGTACACTCATGTGGTAACATTATTAAGTATTGCCTGGCTAATAAGTACACTCATTTGGTAACATTACTAAGTATTGCCTGGCCCATATGAACACTCATGCGGTAACATTACCAAGTATTGCCTGGTTCATATGTACACTCATGTGTTCACATTACTAAGTATTGCCTGGCTCATATGTACACTCATGTGGTAACATTACTAAGTATTGCCTGGCCCATATGAACACTAATGCGGTAACATTACCAAGTATTGCCTGGTTCATATGTACACTCATGTGTTCACATTACTAAGTATTGCCTGGCTCATATGTACACTCATGTGGTAACATTACTAAGTATTGCCTGGCTCATATGTACATTCATGTGGTTGCATTACTAAGTATTGCTTGGCCCATATGAACACTCATGTGGTAACATTACTAAGTATTGCCTGGTTCATATGTACACTCATGTGGTAACATTACTAAGTATTGCCTTGCATCCTATAATATGTAGACTGTCACCATCAGGGTTCTGGCATATACTTTTAAGTTACACATGAAACCTAACTACTAAAGAGGCTTGCTTATTACATGATTGTACGATTTGCTCGGTTTCACTTAAATCAATGTTTAAATGGTACTTTATTACGCAACAACAGTACAATGACACACCCAACTCTTTCAAGTGTTGAAAAGCAGATTGCGCCAAACCCTCTTGAATACACTGGGCTTTTGACCCCTCTACTCCCACTCCCATAGCACATTGGGCCGTCACTCCCAACCCCATCTGGGGCAGACTTGGCATTAACACCTCTACTCCCACTCCCATAGCACATTGGGCCATCACTGCCTCCACTCCCACTCCCATAGCACATTGGGCCATCACTGCCTCTACTCCCATTCCCACAGCACATTGGGCTGTCACTGCCTCTACTCCCATTCCCACAGCACATTGGGCCGTCACTGCCTCCACTCCCAACCCTATAGCACAGTGGGCCGTCCCTGCCTCCACTCCCAACCCCATAGCACAGTGGGCCATCACTGCCTCTACTCCACACCCCATAGCACAGTGGGCCGTCACTGCCTCTACTCCCAACCCCATAGCACAGTGGGCCATCACTGCCTCTACTCCCAACCCCATAGCACAGTAGGCCGTCACTGCCTCTACTCCCAACCCCAAAGCACAATGGGCCGTCACTGCCTCTACTCCCAACCCCATCTGAAGCAGACTTGGCATTAACACCTCTAATCCCACTCTTATAGCACAGTCACTGCCTCTATTCCCATTCCCACAGCATATTGGGCTGTCACTGCCTCTACTCCCATTCCCACAGCACATTGGGCCGTCACTGCCTCTACTCCCAACCCCATAGCACATTGGGCCGTCACTGCTTCTACTCCCATTCCCACAGCACATTGGGCCGTCACTGCCTCAACTCCCAGTCCCATAGCACATTGGTCCGTCACTGCCTCAACTCCCACTCCCATAGCACAGTGGGCCATCACTGCCTCTACTCCTAACCCCATCTGAAGCAGACTTGGCATTAACACCTCTACTCCCACTCCCATAGCACATTGGTCCATCACTGCCTCTACTCCCACTCACATAGCACATTGGGCCGTCACTGAATCTATTCCTAACGCCATAGCACAGTGGGCTGTCACTGCCTCTACTCCTAACGCCATAGCACAGTGGGCCGTCACTGCCTCTACTCCTAACGCCATAGCACAGTGGGCCTTCACTGCCTCTACTCCTAATGCCATAGCACAGTGGGCCATCACTGCCTCTACTCCTAATGCCATAGCACAGTGGGCCGTCACTGCCTCTACTCCTAACGCCATAGCACAGTGGGCCTTCACTGCCTCTACTCCTAACGCCATAGCACAGTGGGCCATCACTGCCTCTACTCCTAACGCCATAGCACAGTGGGCCTTCACTGCCTCTACTCCTAACGCCATAGCACAGTGGGCCATCACTGCCTCTACTCCTTACGCCATAGCACAGTGGGCCGTCACTGCCTCTACTCCCAACCCATAGAATACAACCTTCAAAGCCAATGATATTGCAGATAAGCAATCATTAAGTACTAGGCTTAAACATTAAAAATGTCAACTTTTGCGGGTGCTTAAACGTACGCCTACTGCCTCTCATCCGATACACATTCTCTACGTCCGATTTTGTGTTGAAAATGTGTCAGCGGATGAGGTTGTATTCTAAGACAGTTAGATGACATGAAATAACATTTAAATGATTAAGAAGGGCTTGTTTGCTATGCTCACTCCGCCAATTTTTAATTATTAAAATGTAACTTAATGTCGTCCAACTATTACTTAGCACACTTTGGCCTTCTCCACTCTACTCCCTCCCCCTGTACCAGACTGGGCTTTTTACCCCTCTACTCCCACCCCAGTAGCAAACTGGGTCTTCACCCTCCTCCATTCCCCACCCCCTGTAGCACTCTTGTGCCTTCTTCTCCCTACCTACACAGCAGATTGGGTCATTAACCATTCCACTCCCCCTGTAGCGCACTGGGCTTTCACCCCCTCCATTTTCAACCCCCTGTAGCATACTAGGCCTTCACCCCCTCTACTACCAACCCCCTGTAGCGCACTAGGCCTTCACCCCCTCCACTACCAACCCCCTGTAGCACACTAGGCCTTCACCCCCTCCACTACCAACCCCCTGTAGCACACTAGGCCTTCACCCCCTCCACTACCAACCCCCTGTAGCACACTAGGCCTTCACTCCCTCTATTTTCAACACCCTGAAGCACACTAGGCCTTCACTCCCTCTACCACCAACCACCTGTTGTACTCTTGGACCACTTTTACCACTCTACTCCCATCGTAGATTGGACATTCAACCACTCCAATCCCACTGTAGCCAAGAAATATTTTAAAAAATGTTAATATGTCATCTAAATATACAACGGCAGCTGTAACATTTTACATATGGTTAAACTATCTTATGTGATTGGCATTCATTTGTGTTGAAGAAACCTAGGAATTCACACTTTCCCTGAGCTTATCTTAAAATATATTTGTGCATCTAACAGCCTGATCAGGAAATCCACATGACACTTGCATCTGATTCTGCAATTACTGCAACACCAATCCATAACTTAAGTGAGTTTGACAGGAAAACATGGCTGGCATGCCTTGCTCTATGTTAATTAGCGCTAATAGTTCATCTCAGAAGATGCCAAAATCATTCATCTAAAAGATAATTATAGGAGCAAACAGCTGACTTCTACATTCCTTCTATACTTATTCTACAAAATTGTAACAAGCAATTACAATGATTAGTGTATAACAGAAGGGGGGTAACTCACATTGAATATAGCCAAGTACCAACAAGAGTTTCTGATCAAACCAGTGAAAGACTGTCGGTGAGATTACTGAAGCAACTTTCAAATTAATAGCGAAAAATTAAATGAATTCATTTGATGAACTTAAAGGTAGATGAAATTAAGGATAAATGTGAAGCATATATGGTCCTAATCAAGTATCCAATGGCCAATAAGATTCTTTAAGTCAGTTAAAAGCCTGCGTGACACTTAGGATTAAATAATAAGAGAAAAAAATGAAAAGTGAGTATTTAACTATCATAAAGCCTCAAACAATATCTGATAAATTCCCGACGTCCACTGGATGCTTTATTAAAAACAGATGTATGAGAAATACCAACTAAATTCCAAACTGGTCCACTGACTAACTATATGCTAATGAGGCAGATAAGCGGGCGGAGCATAGCATTAATGCTGTTTAAGTGAAAATCGCAGATAGGTATTTGCTCATGTTTTTGTAAAATGCACTTGTATGCCGAAATTAAGTGTGGCAAATCATTAGGAGTGTTAAAACTAAGATACTAAAAGCTTGAACCCTTCAGCAAATTTTGATATTTGCTCAAATGTCTTTTAAGACCACAATTTTCATGCTTTGTAAGTGTGTCATTGGATGATTGACATTAACATGTGAGGCTATTCATGTATGGTCAAGATGTCAAAACATTGACAAGTGGTATAATAGACCTCGTGGTCTAGTGGATTAGGTGATGTATAGACCTCGTGGTCTAGTGGATTAGGTGATGTATAGACCTCGTGGTCTAGTGGATTAGGTGATGTATAGACCTCGTGGTCTAGTGGATTAGGTGATGTATAGACCTCGTGGTCTAGTGGATAAGGTGATGTATAGACCTCGTGGTCTAGTGGATTAGGTGATGTATAGACCTCGTGGTCTAGTGGATTAGGTGATGTATAGACCACGTGGTCTAGTGGATTAGGTGATGTATAGACCTCGTGGTCTAGTGGATTAGGTGATGTATAGACCTCGTGGTCTAGTGGATTAGGTGATGTATAGACCTCGTGGTCTAGTGGATTAGGTGATATATAGACCTCGTGGTCTAGTGGATTAGGTGATGTATAGACCACGTGGTCTAGTGGATTAGGTGATGTATAGACCACGTGGTCTAGTGGATTAGGTGATGTATAGACCTCGTGGTCTAGTGGATTAGGTGATGTATAGACCTCGTGGTCTAGTGGATTAGGTGATGTATAGACCTCGTGGTCTAGTGGATTAGGTGATGTATAGACCTCGTGGTGTAGTGGATTAGGTGATGTATAGACCACGTGGTCTAGTGGATTAGGTGATGTATAGACCTCGTGGTCTAGTGGATTAGGTGATGTATAGACCTCGTGGTCTAGTGGATTAGGTGATGTATAGACCTCGTGGTCTAGTGGATTAGGTGATGTATAGACCTCGTGGTCTAGTGGATTAGGTGATGTATAGTCTATTTTTTCTTGACTTATACAGCGTGGGTTCACACCCAAAAAAAAAGGTTTATTACCAAAAATACTTTATTTACAAGTCTATTGTAGATATAGGTGGATGTTATGCAAGTCTGTTGGAGAATTGGGAGGATGTGATGCAAGTCTCTCTTAATTTTGTAGCAATAAAACTCACTGAATGTGATGAATACCTCTATATGTTATTATAAGTTCCCATAAATATTGTTGCAATAAATCACTGAATGTGGTAGATATCTCTCATGTTATAGCAATAGATCACTAAGCATTCTTTGATGTTGTAGCAATAGATATATGAATGTGGTAAATACCCCTTGAACCTGTAGCAATAGATATATGAATGTGGTAAATACCCCTTTAACCTGTAGCAATAGATATATGAATGTGGTAAATACCCCTTTAACCTGTAGCAATAGATATATGAATGTGATAAATAAATACCCCTTTAACCTGTAGCAATAGATATATGAATGTTGTAAATAAATACCCCTTGAACCTGTAGCAATAGATATATGAATGTGGTAAATTCCCCTTTAACCTGTACCAATAGATATATGAATGTGATAAATAAATACCCCTTTAACCTGTAGCAATAGATATATGAATGTTGTAAATAAATACCCCTTGAACCTGTAGCAATAGATATATGAATGTGGTAAATAAATACCCCTTGAACCTGTAGCAATAGATATATGAATGTGGTAAATACCCCTTTAACCTGTAGCAATAGATATATGAATGTGATAAATAAATACCCCTTTAACCTGTAGCAATAGATATATGAATGTGATAAATAAATACCCCTTTAACCTGTAGCAATAGATATATGAATGTGGTAAATACCCCTTTAACCTGTGGCAATAGATATATGAATGTGATAAAACCCCTTAGATAAAGAAGCAATAAATCACTGAATGTGATAAATACCCTTAAATGCTATAGCAATATATCACTGAATGTGATAAATACCCCTGAATGTTATGCAATATATCACTGAATGTGATAAATACCCTTAAATGCCATAGCAATAGAGCACTAAACATGGTAAATATCCCTAGATGTTGAACCAAGAGATAAATGAATGTGATAAATACTCCATAGGATAGCAATAGGTCACTTACGGTGGTAAATACTAGATGCTGTAGCAATATAACACTTTATGTGGAAATATCCATAAATGTTGTAGCAATATATGACTGAATGTGATAAATACCTGTAGATGCTTTTACAATAGATCACTGAATGTGATAAATACCTGTAGATGCTGTAACGATAGATCACTAAATGTGATATATACCTGTAGATGCTTTAATGATAGATCACTGAATGTGATAAATATCTGTAGATGCTATAGCATTATAGATCACTGAATGTGATATATACCTGTAGATGCTATAATGATAGATCACTGAATATGATATATACCTGTAGATGCTATAATAATAGATAACTGAATGTGATAAATACCTGTAGATGCTATAGTGATAGATCACTGAATGTGATAAATACCTGTAGATGCTATAACGATAGATCACTGAATGTGATAAATACCTGTAGATGCTATAATAATAGATAACTGAATGTGATAAATACCTGTAGATGCTATAGTGATAGATCACTGAATGTGATAAATACCTGTAGATGCTATAATGATAGATCACTGAATGTGATAAATACCTGTAGATGCTATAACATTATAGATCACTGAATGTGATAAATACCTGCAGATGCTGTAAAGATAGATCACTTAATGTGATATATACAGATACTATAACGATAGATCACTGAATGTGATAAATACCTGTAGATGTTAAAACAATAGATCACTGAATGTGATATATACCTGTAGATGCTATTACAACAGGAGATGAATTGGTTACTTACAGGAGAAGAGAGAAGTCCAAAAAAACACAGGAGTCACTCACCTGAAATAAGAAAACATCAATGTTTTAATATTCATGATTTGTAGATTTGTAACTATTATTATCCCTCACTTATATTCTCAATGTTAAATTTTCCTATACCTGTGCCGTCAACGTTTTTGAATGCTGCCCGGTAATGTTGACTGGCAAAATGATATCAGATGTGCAAGAAATATGCGCATTTGTTTTTGTTTTTTTTAATGGCCACCTAAATAATAAGAGCAGATGCCAACACAATAAACAGAACTGCACAATTTAACCGTTCAATAATGAACTACAGAATGAAATGAAATAAAAAGTTTTTTTAATTATTTGCCAGGGGAGATCACTGTGTAAGAGATTGCGTTACAGATGACCTGAAATTTGTATCACACAAGGGCTCATTGTGCTTTATTTACATCAAAAGGTTAAGGCTGTTTCATCTGTCGGCTGAGACCAGCGGCAGTGAAAAAGTGAACTCTAAACATTTTGTCTCTCTTACAGAGGCCAATTTAAATACATTAGTTACATTACAATGATTATTGTTGTATAAAATTTGCTGATTTTTTTCCCAGCTATTTTCAAAAAATTAAAATGATTATTGTAATATTAAATTTCTGATTTTATTTGATGCAATAAAATAAACATCATATTCCAGTGAGGGTGCTATTGAAAATTGTCAACCTTTGAAAAATTATGGTGACCTCAGCGCTGCCTTGGTAAACATTATAATTTTCAGGTTGACAATTTTCAATAGCGCCCTCAGAGGAATGTGATATTTATATTATAGGTCACTGACACCCTTAGTTATCTATTGCAGGCCTTTTTCTAGGTATGTAACAAAATCCATCCCAGAGGGCTTTTTGTGCATATTTAAATTTAGGTTCTTCCCAGTCGTTTAAAGTATATTTTTTCCAATTTACTGACTAAGATTGGCCATAAGGCAAAACATTTTTTTCAAAAATGATAAATAATTTAACTTTTGGTTTTGACAGAATTCTTCTAAGAACAATCAAGGATATTCACAATAATCTCGACCTTTTTCCACCACAGTACAATCATAGCTAATCAGCCATCTCCAAGCATTAAATTTTGTGCATTGTCTGGAAAAAAATCAGATATATCACTACCCATGGTCAATATTTTAAATGCTTACTTCATACAAAATATTGATGAAAAAGTGAGGTCAAATAATGGCAGATATTATAATCAAAAGAAGTTTTTTTTTTTACTTTTTACACTTGCACTGAATTGTGGTCTTTTTGTTTGGAACATTTGGAACTATCCTTTAAAACATTCCAATGTTTATGACAAAAGTTTATCATTTTACTGAAATATACACAGTTATATACATTATTTTTGGTAAAGTATTGCATACGGAGGCAAATGCTGTATGGTGTTTGACTTAGTGCAGTACACGCATTCCGACATCGACACTACCGAATACAACATTGGATTCCAAAGCAATCGGTTATTTGACAAGGCAGCAAGACAAATGGTCTATTATTCAAATCTTCTTTAATTATCCGTAAAAACATTAAGAAATTATAGACACTAATTCATGCACACATCTGAACATCTTTTTCGCACCCAAAACCCCAAGTGTTTGCCTGGTTAAGGATGCATTGATCAAATACAAATTTTCTTTGAAGTCTTTATTTACTATTTCTATTTAACATTTCAAACAAATATTTATACTTTTTAACATGTAGTATTGACAATAAATAAGGGCCAAAACGTCTCTGTAATCAGGGGCCGAAATATCTACAGGATGGGTCTGATTTGGTAATGGGCCGAAAAGGTTACTGTTTTAAGTAGGGGCTGATTTGGTAAGGGGCCGATTTGTCTTAAACAATATCATTGATACTGAAGGCAATTTTCTTTTCAACAAAATATTTTTTTGAACTTTTCAGCGTCGTTTGATTATTGATAAAATTTAGATCTTCACTATTATTTTACATCTGCACAAGAAAACTGTCCTGCAAACAGACCGACCCCACTACAAGGGACTGAGTCAAAATTAACAGGTCAAGACTGACAGTTTTTGCGAAGTCTGCAATAAAAGTATAACAAATAATTTTGGTCTTAGTGGGTTGCCAACCCATGTCTGTATAGTCAAGAAAATATTAGCATACGGAAACCATAACCACTAGGCCACAAGAAATTATACAACAGTAGATGGATATTTTGACTATAAAGAATTCATTGATCACATCACATGATAATGTCAATCAACCAATCATGCAACAATGAATCCCTGATTCCTGTTAGTAATGGTATTCAAAAGACAATACTTGAGCAAACATCAACATTTGCTGAAAGGTTTCAGCGGTCATTATCTTAGTTTTGACACTGACCTAATGATTTGCCACACTTTATTTTGCAATACATTTATGTCTATTGTAATAAGTGGATTTAAAAAAACATAAGCAAGTCCCTTTAAAATGAGCAGTTTTGTGTTCATTATTGTATAACTTAACACAAACTTTTAATCTTCAAATGGAATCATACTTATGTTAAAAAAAATACCAAGATATTTAAGACTTTGCTTATTTGTTTGTTAACAAATAATAAAATGAATATTATATTAAATTTTACTTAAATGTTTTTAAAACAGAGGTGCCTTGTAAAATGTATTTAGCTGATAGTCTGAATTATGCAGAGGATGCAATATATCATATATTGAACAGTTTTAAAGGTGCTTTTCTCAAGAATGGGGAGGCTAGGGGACGCGTGAAAACTGTTCCAAATTCCATGTTTTTATTTGTTTGTCAACAGTATCAAATTTTATAAATTTTCATTGCTAGATCACTATTTAAATCAGGGCTGCTCTGTCATGTCAATTAATAATTTGATATGCTTAGTGATTTTCATTTCTAAATTATAGAAATTAAATGACTTTTATTACTATGGATACTGTGGAACCACAGACCGGTAAAACAGCATAATTACTCTTTATTTCTGGATCACACTGGATCAATGTAATTTTTTTGCCAAACATTTGATGTAACATTATAAAGAGACCTGGATTAACATATATCATTCTAGCATACCGGATGTGTGTTTCCGATCATGTGACCGGTGCTGGAAAAACTCATCTTACACCCCCCATGTAAGATGAGTCACGCGCAACAACGCGCCACTTCTTATTTCTTTTATTGTATGGTTTATGAAAAGTATATTATGCAATTTCAATAAAGCGCAATCAAAAATAATTATAAGTATTCAATACTTTTAATTAAAATTGAAAATAAATAATCATAAAAATGTGATTTTTAAAGGAACTATTTGAAGTCGATAGTGATTTAAAATTACTGCGCTTTATGATGTCAGTACACAACGTCGCACACGCTTTTTGGTGAAATTTACAAAAGCATGTTTTCTATGTCAATTTTTTCGCAGAACCAGAAACACATGATGGATACTTATATGATACAGAACCAAGAACAGAGCCATTTTGCCAAGTCTATTCCAACATGGGCATCCCTTACTGGACTGAAGTAGCAGTCAATGATTTCTCCCTTAAGTACCTCATTAGCAGTATCTTTCAAGAAAAATACCAATTTTGGACAACATCCCCATAACAAGGCATGAATTGTCCATTTGTCTGAATAACTCTTGGTCCATATTGACAAAAGATCACCAACCAAGCAACAGATATTGTCTTCTGAAAGTAATGAACAATAAAAATATCTCCAACATATGTCCACCAGGATTTTGAGTCTAGACGGTTAATACCTATGACCAAGTTGTACAACATTTCAGACATTTCTTGTTGACACCTAAGGCCACACCAAATTAAAGTTTTGTTCCACAGAC
Source organism: Mya arenaria (assembly GCF_026914265.1). Lineage (NCBI taxonomy): Eukaryota > Metazoa > Mollusca > Bivalvia > Myida > Myidae > Mya > Mya arenaria. Next base: position 20,204,296 of record NC_069128.1, read on the forward strand.
TTTTCTAAATTTGTCAGATTTGACTATGTGACATTAGCTGTATGGGAGACCTGTCGAATGACTAGGTGGCATTAGCTGTATGGGAGGTCTGTCTCATATCTAGGTGACATTAACTGTATGGGAGACATGTCTCATGACTAGGTGACATTAGCTGTAGGGGAGATCTGTCTCATATCTAGGTGACATTAACTGTATGGGAGACATGTCTCATGACTAGGTGGCATTAGCTGTATGGGAGATCTGTCTCATATCTAGGTGGCATTAGCTGTAGGGGAGATCTGTCTCATATCTAGGTGGCATTAGCTGTAGGGGAGATCTGTCTCATGACTAGGTGACATTAGCTGTAGGGGAGATCTGTCACATGACAAGGTGGCATTAGCTGTAGGGGAGATCTGTCTCATATCTAGGTGGCATTAGCTGTAGGGGAGATATGTCTCATGACTAGGTGGCATTAGCTGTATGGGAGATATGTCTCATGACTAGGTGGCATTAGCTGTAGGGGAGATCTGTCTCATATCTAGGTGGCATTAGCTGTAGGGGAGATATGTCTCATGACTAGGTGGCATTAGCTGTATGGGAGATATGTCTCATGACTAGGTGGCATTAGCTGTAGGGGAGATCTGTCTCATGACTAGTTGGCATTAGCTGTAGGGGAGATCTGTCTCATATCTAGGTGGCATTAGCTGTAGGGGAGATCTGTCTCATGACTAGGTGGCATTAGCTGTATGGGAGGTCTGTCTCATATCTAGGTGACATTAACTGTATGGGAGACATGTCTCATGACTAGGTGGCATTAGCTGTACGGGAGATCTGTCTCATGACTAGGTGGCATTAGCTGTAGGGGAGATCTGTCTCATATCTAGGTGACATTAACTGTATGGGAGACATGTCTCATGACTAGGTGACATTAGCTGTAGGGGAGATCTGTCTCATATCTAGGTGACATTAACTGTATGGGAGACATGTCTCATGACTAGGTGGCATTAGCTGTAGGGGAGATCTGTCTCATGACTAGGTGGCATTAGCTGTAGGGGAGATCTGTCTCATGACTAGGTGGCATTAGCTGTAGGGGAGATCTGTCTCATATCTAGGTGGCATTAGCTGTAGGGGAGATCTGTCTCATGACTAGGTGGCATTAGCTGTAGGGGAGATCTGTCTCATGACTAGGTGACATTAGCTGTAGGGGAGATCTGTCTCATATCTAGGTGACATTAACTGTATGGGAGACATGTCTCATGACTAGGTGGCATTAGCTGTACGGGAGATCTGTCTCATGACTAGGTGGCATTAGCTGTAGGGGAGATCTGTCTCATATCTAGGTGACATTAACTGTATGGGAGACATGTCTCATGACTAGGTGACATTAGCTGTAGGGGAGATCTGTCTCATATCTAGGTGACATTAACTGTATGGGAGACATGTCTCATGACTAGGTGGCATTAGCTGTAGGGGAGATCTGTCTCATGACTAGGTGGCATTAGCTGTAGGGGAGATCTGTCTCATGACTAGGTGGCATTAGCTGTAGGGGAGATCTGTCTCATATCTAGGTGGCATTAGCTGTAGGGGAGATCTGTCTCATGACTAGGTGGCATTAGCTGTATGGGAGATCTGTCTCATATCTAGGTGGCATTAGCTGTAGGGGAGATCTGTCTCATATCTAGGTGGCATTAGCTGTAGGGGAGATCTGTCTCATGACTAGGTGGCATTAGCTGTAGGGGAGATCTGTCTCATATCTAGGTGGCATTAGCTGTAGCGGAGATCTGTCTCATATCTAGGTGGCATTAGCTGTAGGGGAGATCTGTCTCATATCTAGGTGGCATTAGCTGTAGGGGAGATCTCTCTCATATCTAGGTGACATTAGCTGTAGGGGAGATCTGTCTCATATCTAGGTGGCATTAGCTGTATGGGAGATATGTCTCATGACTAGGTGGCATTAGCTGTATGGGAGATATGTCTCATGACTAGGTGGCATTAGCTGTAGGGGAGATCTGTCTCATGACTAGGTGGCATTAGCTGTAGGGGAGATCTGTCTCATATCTAGGTGGCATTAGCTGTAGGGGAGATCTGTCTCATGACTATGTGGCATTAGCTGTATGGGAGATCTGTCTCATATCTAGGTGACATTAACTGTATGGGAGACATGTCTCATGACTAGGTGACATTAGCTGTAGGGGAGATCTGTCTCATATCTAGGTGACATTAACTGTATGGGAGACATGTCTCATGACTAGGTGGCATTAGCTGTAGGGGAGATCTGTCTCATGACTAGGTGGCATTAGCTGTACTGGAGATCTGTCTCATGACTAGGTGGCATTAGCTGTAGGGGAGATCTGCCTCATGACTAGGTGGCATTAGCTGTACAGGAGATATGTCTCATGACTAGGTGGCATTAGCTGTAGGGGAGATCTGTCTCATGACTAGGTGACATTAGCTGTATGGGAGACATGTCTCATGACTAGGTGGCATTAGCTGTAGGGGAGATCTGTCTCATGACTAGGTGACATTAGCTGTAGGGGAGATCTGTCTCATGACTAGGTGGCATTAGCTGTATGGGAGATCTGTCTCATGACTAGGTGGCATTGCTGTAGGGGAGATCTGTCTCATGAATAGGTGACATTAGCTGTATGGGAGATCTGTCTCATGACTAGGTGATATTAGCTGTAGGGGAGATCTGTCTCATGACTAGGTGACATTAGCTGTATGGGAGATCTGTCTCATGACTAGGTGATATTAGCTGTAAGGGAGATCTGTCACATGACTAGGTGACATTAGCTGTATGGGAGATCGGTCTCATGACTAGGTGGCATTTGCTATTTGGGAGACCTGTCTTATGACTAAGTGACATTGGTTGGACGGGAGATCTGTCTCATGACTAAGTGGCATTAGTGGTATGGGAGATCTGTCTCATGACTAGGTGGTATTAGTTGTATGGGAGACCTGCCTAATGTCTAGGTGACATTAGCTGTAGGGGAGATCTGTCTCATGACTAAGTGGCATTAGCTGTATGGGAGACCTGTCTCATGTCTAGGTGACATTAGTTGTATGGGAGATCTGTCTCATGACTAGGTGGCATTAGTTGTATGGGAACGCTGCCTAATGTCTAGGTGACATTAGCTGTAGGGGAGACCTGTCTCATGACTAAGTGGCATTAGCTGTACGAGAGACCTGTCTCATGTCTAGGTGACATTAGTTGTATGGAAGATCTGTCTCATGACCTAAGGTGGCATTAGCTGTACCTGAGATCTGTCACATGACTAGGTGGCATTAGTTGTATGGGAGATCTGTCTCATGACTAGGTAACATTAGTTGTACTGGAGATTTGTCTCATGACCTAAGGTGGCATAAGCTGTATGGGAGACCTATCTCATGACTATGTGGCATTAGCTGTATGGGAGATTTGTCTCTTGACTAGGTGGCATTAGCTGTACAGGAGACCTGTCTCATGTCAAGGTGACATCTGTCTCATGACCTAAGGTGGCATATGATGTACGGGAGATCTGTCTCATGTCTAGGTGACATTAGTTGTACAGGAGATCTGTCTCATGACTATGTGGCATTAGCTGAATGGGTGACCTGTCTCATGACTATGTTGCATTAGCAGTATGGGAGATCTGTCTCTTGACTAGGTGGCATTAGTTGTATGGGAGATCTGTCTCATGACTAGGTGATATTAGCTGTAAGGGAGATCTGTCACATGACTAGGTGACATTAGCTGTATGGGAGATCGGTCTCATGACTAGGTGGCATTTGCTATTTGGGAGACCTGTCTCATGACTAAGTGACATTGGTTGGACGGGAGATCTGTCTCATGACTAAGTGGCATTAGTGGTATGGGAGATCTGTCTCATGACTAGGTGGTCTTAGTTGTATGGGAGACCTGCCTAATGTCTAGGTGACATTAGCTGTAGGGGAGATCTGTCTCATGACTAAGTGGCATTAGCTGTATGGGAGACCTGTCTCATGTCTAGGTGATATTAGTTGTATGGGAGATCTGTCTCATGACTAGGTGGCATTAGTTGTATGGGAGACCTGCCTAATGTCTAGGTGACATTAGCTGTAGGGGAGACCTGTCTCATGACTAAGTGGCATTAGCTGTACGAGAGACCTGTCTCATGTCTAGGTGACATTAGTTGTATGGGAGATCTGTCTCATGACCTAAGGTGGCATAAGCTGTACCTGAGATCTGTCACATGACTAGGTGGCATTAGTTGTATGGGAGATCTGTCTCATGACTAGGTAACATTAGTTGTACTGGAGATTTGTCTCATGACCTAAGGTGGCATAAGCTGTATGGGAGATCTATCTCATGACTATGTGGCATTAGCTGTATGGGAGATCTATCTCATGACTATGTGGCATTAGCTGTATGGGAGATTTGTCTCTTGACTAGGTGGCATTAGCTGTACAGGTGACCTGTCTCATGTCAAGGTGACATCTGTCTCATGACCTAAGGTGGCATATGATGTACAGGAGATCTGTCTCATGTCTAGGTGACATTAGTTGTACGGGAGATCTGTCTCATGACTATGTGGCATTAGCTGAATGGGTGACCTGTCTCATGACTATGTTGCATTAGCAGTATGGGAGATCTGTCTCTTGACTAGGTGGCATTAGTTGTATGGGAGATCTGTCTCATGACTAGGTGGCATTAGCTGTACGGGAGAGCTGTCTCATGACAAGGTGGTATTAGCTGTACGGGAGATCTGTCACATGACCATGTGGCACTAGCTGTACGGGAGAGCTATCTCATGACTAGGTGGTATTAGCTGTACGGGAGACCTGTCTCATGACTACGTGGCATTAGCTGTACGGGAGACCTGTCTCATGACTATGTGGCATTAGCTGTACGGGAGAGCTGTCTCATGACTAGGTGGTATTAGCTGTACGGGAGATCTATCACATGACCGTGTGGCATTAGCTGTACGGGAGATCTGTCTCATGACTAGGTGGCATTAGCTGTACGGGAGATCTGTCTCATGACTAAGTGGCATTAGCTGTACGGGAGATCTGTCACATGACTAGGTGGTATTAGTTTAATGGGAGATCTGTCTCATGACCTAAGGTGGCATTAGCTGTACAGGAGATCTGTCTCATGACCTTAGGTGGCATTAGCTGTATGAGAGACCTGTCTCATGACTAGGTGGCATAAGTTGTACGGGAGATCTGTCTCATGACTAGGTGGCATTAGTTGTACGCGAGATCTGTCTCATGAACTTAGGTGACATAAGTTGTACAGGAGATCTGTCTCATGACTATGTGGCATTAGTAAATGTACAGGAGATCTGTCTTATGACCATGTGGCATTAGTAAATGTACAGGAGATCTGTTTTATGACTATGTGGCATTAGCTGTACGGGAGATCTGTCTCATGACTAAGTTGCATTAGCTGTATGGGAGACCTGTCACATGACTAGGTTGCATTAGCTGTATGGGAGACCTGTCTCATGACTAGGTGGCATAAGTTGTACAGGAGATTTGTCTCGTGGCTTGGTGGCATTAGTTGTACGCGAGATCTGTCTTATGACTATGTGGCATTAGCTGTACAGGAGATTTGTCTCATGACTAAGTGGCATTGGCTGTATGGGAGATCTGTCACATGACTAGGTGGCATTAGCTGTATGGGAGACCTGTCTCATGACTAGGTGGCATAAGTTGTACAGGAGATTTGTCTCGTGACTAGGTGGCATTAGTTGTACGCGAGATCTGTCTCATGAACTTAGGTGCCATAAGTTGTACAGGAGATATGTCTCATGACTATGTGGCATTAGCTGTACAGGAGATCTGTCTCATGACTAAGTGGCATTAGCTGTACAGGAGATCTGTCACATGACTAGGTGGCATTAGTTGTAACTGAGATCTGTCTCATGACTAGGTGGCATTAGCTGTACAGGAGATCTGTCTCATGACTAAGTGGCATTAGCTGTACAGGAGATCTGTCACATGACTAGGTGGCATTAGTTGTAACTGAGATCTGTCTCATGACTAGGTGGCATTAGCTGTACAGGCTATCTGTCTCATGACCTATGGTGGCATAAGCTGTACGGGAGATCTCATGACTTGGTGGCATTAGCTGTTCGGGAGATCTGTCTCATGAATATGTGGCATTAGCTGAACTGGAGATCTCATGACTAGGTGACATTAGCTGTCTGGGAGATCTGTCTCATGACAAGGTAACATTAGCTGTATGGGAGATCTGTCTCATGACTAGGTTACATAAGCTGTATGGGAGATCTGTCTCATGACCTCAGGTGGCATTAGCTGTATGGGAGATCTGTCTCATGACTAGGTGGCATTAGCTGTATGGGAGATCTGTCACATGACTAGGTGGCATTAGCTGTACAGGAGATCTGTCTCATGACCTAAGGTGGCATTAGCTGTACAGGAGATCTGTCTCTTGACTAGGTGGCATTAGCTGTACAGGAGATCTGTCTCATGACTAGGTGGCATTAGCTGTATGGGAGATCTGTCACATGACTAGGTGGCATTAGCTGTACAGGAGATCTGTCTCATGACCTTAGGTGGCATTAGCTGTATGGGGGATCTGTCTCATGACTAGGTGGCATTAGTTGTATGGGAGATCTGTCACATGACCTTAGGTGACATAAGTTGTTCTGGAGATCTTTCTTATGACTATGTGGCATTAGCTGTACGGGAGATCTGTCTCATGACTATGTGGCATTAGCTGTACAGGAGATCTGTCTCATGACTAGGTGACATTAGCGGTTCGGGGGATCTGTCTTATAACTATCTGACATTAGCTGTACAGGAGATCTGTCTCATGACTATGTGGCATTAGCTGTATGGGAGATCTGTCTCATGTTTAGGTGGCATAAGTTGTATGGGAGATCTGTCTCATGACCTAAAGTGGCATAAGCTGTACAGGAGATCTGTCTCATGACCTTAGGTGGCATTAGCTGTATGGGAGACCTATCTCATGACTAGGTGGCTTAAGTTGTACAGGAGATTTGTCTCATGACTAGGTGGCATTAGTTGTATGGGAGAAATGTCTTATGACCTTAGGTGCCATAAGTTGTACAGGAGGTCTGTCTCATGACTATGTGGCATTAGTAAATGTACGGGAGATATGTCTTATGACCATGTGGCATTAGTATTGTACAGGAGATCTGTCTTATGACTATGTGGCATAAGCTGTACAGGAGATCTGTCTCATGACTAAATGGCATTAGCTGTACGGGAGATCTGTCACATGACTAGATGGCATTAGTTGTAACTGCGATCTGTCTCATGACTAGGTGGCATTAGCTGTATGGGAGATCTGTCACATGACCTATGGTGGCATTAACTGTACGGGAGATCTCATGACTAGGTGGCATTAGCTGTTTGGGAGATCTGTCTCATGAATATGTGGCATTAGCTGAACTGGAGATCTCATGACTAGGTGGCATTAGCTGTCTGGGAGATCTGTCTCATGACAAGGTAACATTAGCTGTATGGGAGATCTGTCTCATGACTAGGTTACATAAACAGTATGGGAGATCTGTCTCATGACCTAAGGTGGCATTAGCTGTATGGGAGACCTGTCTCATGACTATGTGGCATTAGCTGTATGGGAGATCTGTCTCATGACTAGGTGGCATTAGCTGTATGGGAGATCTGTCACATGACTAAGTGGCATTAGCTGTACAGGAGATCTGTCTCATGACCTAAGGTGGCATTAGCTGTATGGGGGATCTGTCTCATGACTATGTGGCATTAGCTGTATGGGAGATCTGTCTCATGACTAGGTGGCATTAGCTGTACAGGAGATCTGTCTCATGACTAGGTGGCATTAGCTGTACAGGAGATCTGTCTCATGACTAGGTGGCATTAGCTGTATGGGAGATCTGTCTCATGACTAGGTGGCATTAGCTGTACAGGAGATCTGTCTCATGACTAGGTGGCATTAGCTGTACAGGAGATCTGTCTCATGACTAGGTGGCATTAGCTGTACAGGAGATCTGTCTCATGACTAGGTGGCATTAGCTGTACAGGAGATCTGTCTCATGACTAGGTGGCATTAGCTGTATGGGAGATCTGTCTCATGACTAGGTGGCATTAGCTGTATGGGGGATCTGTCTCATGACTATGTGGCATTAGCTGTATGGGAGATCTGTCTCATGACTAGGTGGCATTAGCTGTACAGGAGATCTGTCTCATGACTAGGTGGCATTAGCTGTACAGGAGATCTGTCACATATCTAGGTGGCATTAGCTGTAGGGGAGATCTGTCACATGACTAAGTGGCATTAGCTGTACAGGAGATCTGTCTCATGACCTTAGGTGGCATTAGCTGTACAGGAGATCTGTCTCATGACTAGGTGGCATTAGTTGTACAGGAGATCTGTCTCATGACCTAAGGTAGCATTATCTGTACGGGAAATCTGTCTCATGACTATGTGGCATTAGCTGTACGGGAGATCTGTCTCATGACTAGGTGACATTAGCTGTAAGGGAGATCTGTCTCATGTTTTGGTGGCATTAGTTGTATGGGAGATCTGTCTCATGTTTTGGTGGCATTAGTTGTATGGGAGATCTGTCTCATGACTATGTGGAATTAGCTGTAAGGGAGATCTGTCTCATGTTTTGTTGGCATTAGTTGTATGGGAGACCTGTCTCATGACTAGGTGGCATAAGTTGTACAGGAGATCTGTCTCATGACTAGGTGGCATTAGCTGTAGGGGAGATATGTCTCATAACTATGTGGCATTAGCTGTAGGGGAGACCTGTCTAATGACTAGGTGGCATTAGCTGTATGGGAGATCTGTCTCATGACTAGGTGGCATAAGTTGAACGGGAGATTTGTCTCATGACTAGGTGGCATTAGTTGTACGGGAGATCTGTCTCATGACCTTAGGTGTCATAAGTTGTACGGGAGATCTGTCTCATGACTATGTGGCATTAGTAAATGTATGGGAGATCTGTCTTATGACCATGTTGCATTAGTAAATGTACAGGAGATCTGTCTTATGACTATGTGGCATTAGCTGTACAGGAGATCTGTCTCATGACTAAGTGGCATTAGCTGTACGGGAGATCTGTCACATGACTAGGTGGTATTAGTTGTAACTGAGATCTGTCTCATGACTATGTGGCATTAGCTGTACAGGAGATCTGTCTCATGACAAGGTGGCATAAGTTGTACGGGAGATCTGTCTCATGACTAGGTGGTATTAGTTGTAACTGAGATCTGTCTCATGACTATGTGGCATTAGCTGTACAGGAGATCTGTCTCATGACTAGGTGGCATTAGCTGTACAGGAGATCTGTCTCATGACTAGGTGGCATTAGCTGTACAGGAGATCTGTCTCATGACTAGGTGGCATTAGCTGTACAGGAGATCTGTCTCATGACTATGTGGCATTAGCTGTACAGGAGATCTGTCTCATGACTAGGTGGCATTAGTTGTACAGGAGATCTGTCTCATGACTAGGTGGCATAAGTTGTATGGGAGATCTGTCTCATGACTAGGTGGTATTAGTTGTATGGGAGATCTGTCTCATGACTATGTGGCATTAGCTGTACAGGAGATCTGTCTCATGACTAGGTGGCATAAGTTGTACGGGAGATCTGTCTCATGACTATGTGGTATTAGTTGTACGGGAGATCTGTCTCATGACTAGGCGGTATTAGTTGTATGGGAGATCTGTCTCATGACAAGGTGGTATTAGTTGTACGGGAGATCTGTCTCATGACTAGGTGGTATTAGTTGTACGGGAGATCTGTCTCATGACTAGGTGGTATTAGTTGTATGGGAGATCTGTCTCATGACTAGGTGGCATAAGTTGTACGGGAGATCTGTCTCATGACTAGGTGGCATTAGTTGTATGGGAGATCTGTCTCATGACTAGGTGGTATTAGCTGTACAGGAGATCTGTCTCATGACTAGGTGGTATTAGTTTAATGGGAGATATGTCTCATGACTAGGTGGCATTAGCTGTATGGGAGATCTGTCTCATGACTAGGAGGCATTAGCTGTAGGGGAGACCTGTCTCATGACTAGGTGGCATAAGTTGTACAGGAGATCTGTCACATGACTAGGTGGCATTAGCTGTATAGGAGATCTGTCTCATGACTAGGTGGCATTAGCTGTATAGGAGATCTGTCTCATGACCTTAGGTGGCATAAGTTGTACGGGAGATCTGTCTCATGACTAGGTGGCATTAGTAAATGTACAGGAGATCTGTCTCATGACCTTAGGTGGCATTAGCTGTACGGGAGATCTGTCTCATGACTAGGTTACACTAGCTGTATGGGAGATCTGTCTCATGACTAGGTTACATTAGCTGTACGGGAGATCTGTCTCATGACTATGTGGCATTAGCTGTATGGGCGACTTGTCTTATAACTATCTGACATTAGCTGTACAGGAGATCTGTCTCATGACTATGTTGCATTAGCTATATGGGCAACTTGTCTTATAACTATCTGACATTAGCTGTATGGGAGATCTGTCTCATGACTATGTGGCATTAGCTGTATGGGCGACTTGTCTTATAACTATCTGACATTAGCTGTACGGGAGATCTGATATTTAGAACTTGTAAGATATTAATGGTATTGCATATGTATTTTGTATATAAATGACAATGTTGGTGTCACTAATAGCAATAATAACAACCTTTTACTAACAAGCTAAATTGGGGTATAATTAATGAAACTGTCAGGAAATTATTAAATTATGACAATCTCTGCAGCTCTGTGCCTTTTTGTTTAAATAAGAGATTTTTAACAGCTTTGGAATAGCAATACTATTTTTTCACACAACCATGGCATTTCGTTAACAATGATGAAAGTAGTAACTTAATGTATGCACAAGCATTTAGCCAGTTTTTATGTAATATTTAATAAAAAAACAAACATTTTTGGCAAATATCTGCAATACAAAAGTGTTCAAAGAGTTTTCCAGTATAAAAACAAATACCATACCAGACATTTCTAATAATTCAATTGCTGTTACATTTATGCAGAGGTAAAACAGGAAACAGATTTTCCTGAATATGGATATAGACAGAAATGATGGCTGTTTGAAATGTGATATTATTCACAATTGTCCAGTGGGAAAGAACTAGATAATCATAGCCGTTTTTCAGCAATAAATCAAAACACAGAAGTAGTAACAGCAAGACAATGTTAAGTGGAGATGAAAAAATGTGAAGTAAATCTGGTATTTTTAAGTTGTATAGTATGTGATCATGATCACTTAGAAATCAAACCTGATGTTAACTAATTTCTGAATGTGAGAAGAACCCCCACCCACCCAGAAACCTATTTGGATATGACCTATTGTCACAAGTCAGAAATCATGGAAATCATCATGTGGCCAAACTTTGTGAGTCGGGTAGGGTGGGGGGTGGAGGGTTACTTCACCACTGAAAATTTTTATAAATGGATTTTGTTATAATGTAGAATTGTTTTGTTATATTACACAGAATCTAACACTGTTTGCCAGATTTCACAAAATGCAACAACAGGATATGAAATTTCCTTTCTGAATACAGTTGAGGAAATTTGGCATACAAATCTAATTATTTAGTATTTTGTTAGTTTTGCTTGGTCAAAAAATAGATTGAAGGCATATTAATGCCCTCAACATTGTGATGAAAATCAAAATTCTCTTTAATATCAGCCGACCAGAGCTTTCTCAGAAGCAAATTAAAGCACCCTGGGACCAACATTTGCAAACATGTTGGCTATTTGTTAAACACAGTTATGCAGCAGTCAATTGTAACCACGCCCCCCCCCTGTTCTGGGGGTATACCGGGGATAGCCTGGGAAATGGGCCGTGTTTTTACCTTCCAGGTGGCCCCGCAGTGCCGGGTGAATTCGGTGGTTTTGTCTTCCCGCCAAAAATAGCGGGCATTGGGCCTCACCTAGTGTACCTTGGGTGGGGGGGCATTTTGGGGGGGTTTCACAAGCAGTTCGTCCCCACAAAGTCCCCGCTACTCCCCGGACCTTGGGGGGGCATGGGGGGGGCGTGGTTATAATTGACTGGTGCATTATATCATCAAAAAGCCAAGCAAAATCAGTATTGAGCGAAGATATAATAAAAATATTTGTTTTGGAAATTAATGTCTCACATATCATCAGGACTGGGTCCATCATTGGGCTACAGTTACACATGAAAACTGGACTCAACACGGATCACCCTTAATTAACAGGGACCCCCCCCCCTCCCGTCTCTAGTGATATCTTGGTCAGGGATGGTCCGAGTTTGGGACAGGGTGGTCTGGGATGGTCCAGGATGATCTTGGATGGTCCGGGATGGTCCTGGATGAAAATGAGTTGACAGTACCTCGAAAGTCCTATTATAGATAATAACATTGAACCAGCCCAGATCATAAATGGCACCACAACACGGGATACCACGGTGCCACCATGGCAGTGCCAGACCATAACTGAATGACTCCACCAACAACGTGTCAACACGGATGTCATCCCAGACTGTCCCTGACCATACCGGATCAGCTATGGACTGTCCCGGACCAAACACAGACCTCCTTGGGGAGATCCATGCCCTACACGACATGCTATATCTCATACTGTCCAGGACCAACCCTGACCCAACACAGATCCAGCACAGAACTGATCCCAGATCAGCCAAGTTTCAGTTCAGAATGATCACAGACAGTCAGGAATGTCGGTGGGATTGGGGCTTTACGACCAGTCACAAGTCTTAGTTCAGCCTAAAGTGTCGAAACCACAAACCTTAATTTCATTGTAACAATTTTTTTCTAGTTGAGTTTTAATGATGAAATTTGCTGAAATTATTACCATTCAAATTTTTACAATTATTTACATTTATTTTTGGAAAACAAATTGAACCAAGATTCTTTGTCATTAAATAAAAGTTCTTTTCTGAATCGAGACTTGGATTTGAGACTGTTTGTAATCATGGTCCCTGGATTAAAATGTAGAACTTAATTATTATCATTACTCTGCAATACCTATAGTATATCTGGCATTTTCCAACCGGACGATACATTTCTTACGACACGGCATCCCACTTGTGTAACTGTTTTGTCGATATAGTTCTGGGCCGTCTCCACCATCCTCGTCAATGTACATTAACTCGTCATGGGTAATGTAATCCTTGTTTACACAATTTTCACTCATTTCTTTTGTAACCATTTTATGACACCGGTATATTATTCCTCTTGCCTCTCGTCATATCTTCCGAAAATGTGCTTTAATCCACAAGAATAACAACTTCAACATGTTCCAATGACAAAATTAACATTTGTTCAAAAAAGTACAAGAAATAGATCCATTTATCTTGACCCGTATTCCATTCCTTTATCAACTTACGTATCCAAAAGTATCCATATATAGCTTGTCTTGGAATGACTTTTTTTTATCTTTCCCAATTTAATTCTATTTCTCCACTTTCATATGAATAAAGTTTTGATTTCAAACATTTGTCCACAGTTAAATTACACAACATCTTAAAGCTCACAGTATCTTAATTTATGATACATCCAACAAAGCTGACACTTTCAATATTTAAACAGGAATAAATATTATGACCTCCTCTTCATTTTGCACAATCATGTCATTTTAATCTCTACAATAAATTAAAATTTATCAATTAAAAGTGAAATTTTAAATTTCCTCTTTTTTTAGTTATTGGTTTTTGACTTCAAAAGCTACATGTTAAAAATAATATATGTAGAGCGATCTGTGAGGTATTTCAGAAACCGTGTAAACCTAAAAATTCATTTTATCCACTTGTTACAGCACAAAACACAGAAAATAAACATCATGTCTGATACAATAATTAATAAAGTGCAGCTCCACTAATTATGATAATCCAGACAGCTAAATTCTTTTCAGGGAGAAATGAAACAGGCCCTATGGCATCAGAAAACAACAATTGACTACTATAGGTATACAATTTGAAGAATTTCCTTGCCTTTTTTACATCATTTTAATGTTTTTAAATACAACTTTAATGATTGGATTCATTTCCTTCATGTTATTTGTATGCTTCCAAAAAGCAATTTACTTCTGAAATGCATTTTTTTATAAAAAAAAACTAAAGAGCACCAGTATAGTCCCTGTGAATGGCCATCTGATCTGAGATCCAGGATAAATAATTTCTAAGCTCATCCAGGGACATAACTGTTTCAGTTTTAACAGTCAGTTCTGTGACATAGGACATTCAATGTTATTGTCATCAAAAAAGGACATTGAGACCTTTTGCCAAATGTTCCTAATTTGATTTTATTGAAGGGAATGATTCTTGGTAAATCTAGCTAAAATAACCTACTTTTAAAAATTAACACATCGCTGAAAGGTGAGAAACTCTTTGTCTTACATTAAAAAACAATTAAACACCGTTTATCCCAACACCGTTTATCCAAATCTAAATTATTGCCTTTCGATTTTTTTTTGGTCACAATTTTATTTCTTCTTAGTTGAATTAAAATTTCCATCAATAAAGCAAAATGGCTATTTCAAATTTCATCGCTATGCTATGCGATAGCACGTGGCATTAGCTTGAGGTTATAATAAGCACAATTAGTGCTATATTGAGCACACGTATGAAACAAACATGATGTCAGATAATGAGTGGTATATTTTGGGTGGTGTTTTAACGTTACAGTAATTCAATATACATGTATACTGAATTATATCTGAAACAAAATGCAGCATTTTGGTAACATGTAGCTGAAATAGCAGTCTTCACAACTAAATATTTTACAACACCAATGATTCGCAAACGCTGCCATTTCTTTAATAAATGTTCATCCAAATTATCTTTAATCAAAACATTTTATCTGGGTCCTGAAGGGTTTACATAATCAGTGTTTGAATGAAAGAATTTTATCAAAACAGCCAAAAAATCACCAAAAAAATGTTATATAATCTCTGTTCATGTTCTCTAAATTCAATTTATGATACACTTTGTTGAAATGTCAGCAAACCCAAACACCAATCCAACTGTCACCCCATAATACACACAACTAACACCCAATGCCATTGGAAATAAAACAGTCAAATGGGTTCCATCATTCTCTATTAAACAACACTCAGTTAGCTGAGACACAGGAAGATTTGGGCTTTATTACTTTCATTGATACATTGCATGCAACAATCCTATCTGTTTTCATTTTTACAAATAATAATGACGCTCGGAAACATTTGCTTTACATAGATCTCCATGATCATGTGTTACAGGCCCATTTAAATGGCTGTTAACATATAACTTGATGTAAGAACACACTTAGAACAAAGCTATCATTAGGGTTGACAGATTTAGCTACTTGAGAATCTAGCTTTCAATCAGCTATTTATTTCTTTATTCTTATATAAAAACAACTATAGTGTCCAAAACTAACTGCATGAAATCCTGATATATACTATTTTAAGATGACAATTGCATCATATGTTTAAGCTAAGCTTAAACTTCTTTATATTAAACTGCAACTTATACAAGCTACACATACAGTCACAATCATGTATACATGGTGTTTGGCAACTTCTCTCCTTTTTCACATGTAACTGCAAATTTAATTTAGATATAGAGAGATCAAACAACTATAGTAATCCTAGCTTAATAAAATTATTAGCAGTCATATTTGGCCTTTTAATAGTCCTATATTGACACCATTCTTGAGTACATTACATTATATCTCATATCCTGAAGACAGCAGTGGCTATATCTTCATGAGAATAATAAACGCTTCCCATTACATGGATCGGAATCATTAAGGCAAATTACACCAATTGGAAGTGACTTCACGGTGTCCTTTATCTTTTTTCTCTCTTTCTTTTAACATCAATGCATGTAACACCATATCAGAGATGGTCTGAATAGTTTTAGTTTTTGTAAAACTTCAATGCTGAACAGGCTGGATATACTTTATCAAGTTTTTGTTTGTTTACATTTTCATCACATTGTTTATACTTCTATATAGTTAATACATGTACCTTCAAAGAGTTCTGTTTTTCTTACAAGAAACATAACAAAATTCAACCATTTTGTTTAGTGTTAAGTACACAAATTGAACGTTCTTCATATAGTAAATAGTGCTTGGGGTAATGAAACACTAGAAATCAGTGTTATTTCATCTGAAAAATGGTCAGATCACATTAGAATGTATAGGAAATTTATTGTGTGATTGTTAACCAAGATTGAAAAGTCCATATAACTGACTTCTATATTAACAATACACTCCACCACAATCAGCCAGCAATAAGGGCTCAAGATAAGGACCGACTTCAGATATCTGTATAACACTTTGCCACATTCATGCCCAAATATAGGGGTGATCAATGAAACTGTCCTTTAAATATTCTGTGATGAAAATAATAGGAACTGTCTAAGATAACAATGCATTGATGAATTGCATAAAGAGACGTGTTTTTTATGAATGAAATATACTTTCAAATTGACATTTTGACATCTTCTGCAATTGACAGAGACATGCAAAGCACAACCAGCATTTGCATGTACACATACCAGTAGATCAATGTAAGTCATTTGCATGTACACATACCAGTAGATCAATGTAAGTCATTTGCATGAAC
The DNA here is from genome assembly GCF_026914265.1 of Mya arenaria. NCBI lineage: Eukaryota > Metazoa > Mollusca > Bivalvia > Myida > Myidae > Mya > Mya arenaria. Next base: position 20,220,825 of record NC_069128.1, read on the forward strand.
ACATACCAGTAGATCAATGTAAGTCATATCCATGAACACATACCAGTATATTAATGTAAGTCATTTGCATGAACACACACCAGTAGATTAATGTAAGTCATTTGCATGAACACATACTAGTAGATCAATGTAAGTCATTTGCATGAACACACGCCAGTAGATCAATGTAAGTCATTTGCATGAACACATACCAGTATATCAATGTATGTCATTTGCATGAACACACACCAGTAGATTATTGTTAGTCATTTGCATGAACACACACCAGTAGATCAATGTATGTCATTTGCATGAACACATACCAGTAGATTAATGTAAGTCATTTGCATGAACACACACCAGTAGATTAATGTATGTCATTTGCATGAACACACACCAGTAGATTAATGTAAGTCATTTGCATGAACACACACACCAGTAGATCAATGTAAGTCATTTCCATGAACATATACCAGTATATTAATGTAAGTCATTTGCATGAACACATACCAGTAGATCAATGTAAGTCATTTCCATGAACATATACCAGTATATTAATGTAAGTCATTTGCATGAACACATACCAGTAGATCAATGTAAGTCATTTGCATGAACACACACCAGTAGATTAATGTAAGTCATTTGCATGAACACATACCAGTAGTTCAATGTAAGTCATTTGCATGAACACACACCAGTAGATTAATGTATGAAATTTGCATGAACACACACCAGTAGATTAATGTAAGTCATTTGCATGAACACACACACCAGTAGATCAATGTAAGTCATTTCCATGAACATATACCAGTATATTAATGTAAGTCATTTGCATGAACACATACCAGTAGATCAATGTAAGTCATTTGCATGAACACACACCAGTAGATTAATGTAAGTCATTTGCATGAACACACACCAGTATATTAATGTAAGTCATTTGCATGAACACATACCAGTAGATCAATGTATGTCATTTGCATGACCACATACCAGTAGATCAATGTAAGTCCTTTGCATGTACACATACCAGTAGATTAATGTATGTCATTTGCATGAACACACACCAGTAGATCAATGTAAGTCATTTCCATGAACATATACCAGTATATTAATGTAAGTCATTTGCATGAACACATACCAGTAGATCAATGTAAGTCATTTGCATGAACACACACCAGTAGATTAATGTAAGTCATTTGCATGAACACACACCAGTATATTAATGTAAGTCATTTGCATGAACACATACCAGTAGATCAATGTATGTCATTTGCATGAACACATACCAGTAGATCAATGTAAGTCCTTTGCATGTACACATACCAGTAGATTAATGTATGTCATTTGCATGAACACATACCAGTAGATCAATGTATGTCATTTGCATGTACACATACCAGTAGATTAATGTAATTCATTTGCATGAACACACACCAGTAGATCAATGTAAGTCATATCCACGTACACATACCAGTAGATCAATGTAAGTCATTTCCATGTACACATACCAGTAGATCAATGCAAGTCATTTCCACGTACACATACCAGTAGATCAATGTAAGTCATATCCACGTACACATACCAGTAGATCAATGCAAGTCATTTCCATGTACACATACCAGTAGATCAATGCAAGTCATTTCCATGTACACATACCAGTAGATCAATGTAAGTCATTTCCATGTACACATACCAGTAGATCAATGTAAGTCATTTCACTGTACACATACCAGTAGATCAATGTAAGTCATATCCATGTACACATACCAGTAGATCAATGTAAGTCATTTCACTGTACACATACCAGTAGATCAATGTAAGTCATATCCATGTACACATACCAGTAGATCAATGTAAGTCATTGGCATGTATACATACCAGTAGATCGATGTATGTCATTTCCACGTACACATACCAGTAGATCAATGTAAGTCATATCCACGTACACATACCAGTAGATTAATGTAAGTCATTAGCATGAACACATACCAGTATATTAATGTAAGTCATTTGCATAAACACATACCAGTAGTTCAATGTAAGTCATTTGCATAAACACATACCAGTAGTTCAATGTAAGTCATTTGCATGTACACACACCAGTAGTTCAATGTAAGTCATTTGCATAAACACATACCAGTAGTTCAATGTAAGTCATTTGCATAAACACATACCAGTAGATCAATGCAAGTCATTTGCATAAACACATACCAGTAGTTCAATGTAAGTCATTTGCATAAACACATACCAGTAGTTCAATGTAAGTCATTTGCATGTACACACACCAGTAGTTCAATGTAAGTCATTTACACGTACACACACCAGTAGTTCAATGTAAGTCATTTGCATAAACACATACCAGTAGTTCAATGTAAGTCCTTTGCATAAACACATACCAGTAGTTCAATGTAAGTCATTTGCATAAACACATACCAGTAGATCAATGTAAGTCATATCCATGTACACATACCAGTAGATCAATGTAAGTCATATCCATGTACACATACCAGTAGATCAATGTAAGTCATTTGCATGTACACATACCAGTAGATCAATGTATGTCATTTCCACGTACACATACCAGTAGATCAATGTATGTCATTTGCATGTACACATACCAGTAGATCAATGTAAGTCATTTCCATGTACACATACCAGTAGATCAATGTATGTCATTTGCATGTACACATACCAGTAGATCAATGTATGTCATTTGCATGTACACATACCAGTAGATCAATGTAAGTCATTTCCACGTACACATACCAGTAGATCAATGTAAGTCATTTGCATGTACACATACCAGTAGATCAATGTAAGTCATTTCCATGTACACATACCAGTAGATCAATGTATGTCATTTCCACGTACACATACCGGTAGATCAATGTAAGTCATTTCCACGTACACATACCAGTAGATCAATGTAAGTCATTTGCATGTACACATACCAGTAGATCAATGTAAGTCATTTGCATGTACACATACCAGTAGATCAATGTATGTCATTTCCACGTACACATACCAGTAGATCAATGTAAGTCATATCCAAGTACACATACCAGTAGATTAATGTAAGTCATTTGCATGAACACATACCAGTATATATATATGTAAGTCATTTGCATAAACACATAACAGTAGTTCAATGTAAGTCATTTGCATAAACACATACCAGTAGTTCAATGTAAGTCATTTGCATGAACACACACCAGTATATTAATGTAAGTCATTTGCATGAACACACACCAGTATATTAATGTAAGTCATTTGCATGTACACATACCAGTAGTTCAATGAAAGTCATTTGCATAAACACATACCAGTAGTTCAATGTAAGTCATTTGCATGTACACACACCAGTAGATCAATGTAAGTCATTTGCATGAACACATACCAGTATATTAATGTAAGTCATTTGCATAAACACATACCAGTAGTTCAATGTAAGTCATTTGCATGTACACACACCAGTAGTTCAATCTAAGTCATTTGCATAAACACATACCAGTAGTTCAATGTAAGTCATTTGCATAAACACATACCAGTAGATCAATGTAAGTCATTTGCATGAACACATACCAGTAGTTCAATGTAAGTCATTTGCATAAACACATACCAGTAGTTCAATGTAAGTCATTTGCATGAACACACACCAGTAGATTATTGTAAGTCATTTGCATGAACACACACCAGTAGATCAATGTATGTCATTTGCATGAACACATACCAGTAGATTAATGTAAGTCATTTGCATGAACACACACCAGTATATTAATGTAGGTCATTTGCATGAACACACACCAGTAGATTAATGTAAGTCATTTGCATGAACACACACACCAGTAGATCAATGAAAGTCATTTCCATGAACATATACCAGTATATTAATGTAAGTCATTTGCATGAACACATACCAGTAGATCAATGTAAGTCATTTCCATGAACATATACCAGTATATTAATGTAAGTCATTTGCATGAACACATACCAGTAGATCAATGTAAGTCATTTGCATGTACACACACCAGTAGATCAATGTAAGTCATTTGCATGAACACATACCAGTATATTAATGTAAGTCATTTGCATAAACACATACCAGTAGTACAATGTAAGTCATTTGCATAAACACATACCAGTAGTTCAATATAAGTCATTTGCATAAACACATACCAGTAGTTCAATATAAGTCATTTGCATGTACACATACCAGTAGATCAATGTAAGTCATATCCATGTACACATACCAGTAGATCAATGTATGTCATTTGCATGAACACATACCAGTAGATCAATGTAAGTCCTTTGCATGTACACATACCAGTAGATTAATGTATGTCATTTGCATGAACACATACCAGTAGATCAATGTATGTCATTTGCATGTACACATACCAGTAGATTAATGTAAGTCATTTGCATGAACACACACCAGTAGATCAATGTAAGTCATATCCATGTACACATACCAGTAGATCAATGTAAGTCATTTCCATGTACACATACCAGTAGATCAATGTAAGTCATTTCACTGTACACATACCAGTAGATCAATGTAAGTCATATCCATGTACACATACCAGTAGATCAATGTAAGTCATTTCACTGTACACATACCAGTAGATCAATGTAAGTCATTTGCATGAACACATACCAGTAGATCAATGTAAGTCATTGGCATGTACACATACCAGTAGATCTATGTATGTCATTTCCACGTACACATACCAGTAGATCAATGTAAGTCATATCCACGTACACATACCAGTAGATTAATGTAAGTCATTTGCATGAACACATACCAGTATATTAATGTAAGTCATTTGTATAAACACATACCAGTAGTTCAATGTAAGTCATTTGCATAAACACATACCAGTAGTTCAATGTAAGTCATTTGCATGTACACACACCAGTAGTTCAATGTAAGTCATTTGCATGAACACATACCAGTAGTTCAATGTAAGTCATTTGCATAAACACATACCAGTAGATCAATGTAAGTCATTTGCATAAACACATACCAGTAGTTCAATGTAAGTCATTTGCATAAACACATACCAGTAGTTCAATGTAAGTCATTTGCATGAACACACACCAGTAGATTATTGTAAGTCATTTGCATGAACACACACCAGTAGATTAATGTAAGTCATTTGCATGAACACATACCAGTAGATTAATGTAAGTCATTTGCATGAACACACACCAGTAGATTAATGTATGTCATTTGCATGAACACACACCAGTAGATTAATGTAAGTCATTTGCATGAACACACACACCAGTAGATCAATGTAAGTCATTTCCATGAACACATACCAGTAGATTAATGTAAGTCATTTGCATGAACACACACCAGTAGATTAATGTATGTCATTTGCATGAACACACACCAGTAGATTAATGTAAGTCATTTGCATGAACACACACACCAGTAGATCAATGTAAGTCATTTGCATGAACACATACCAGTATATTAATGTAAGTCATTTGCATAAACACATACCAGTAGATCAATGTAAGTCATTTCCACGTACACATACCAGTAGATCAATGTAAGTCATTTGCATGTACACATACCAGTAGATCAATGTAAGTCATTTCCATGTACACATACCAGTAGATCAATGTATGTCATTTCCACGTACACATACCAGTAGATCAATGTATGTCATTTCCACGTACACATACCAGTAGATCAATGTAAGTCATTTGCATGTACACATACCAGTAGATCAATGTAAGTCATTTGCATGTACACATACCAGTAGATCAATGTAAGTCATTTCCACGTACACATACCAGTAGATCAATGTAAGTCATATCCATGTACACATACCAGTAGATTAATGTAAGTCATTTGCATGAACACATACCAGTATATATATATGTAAGTCATTTGCATAAACACATACCAGTAGTTCAATGTAAGTCATTTGCATAAACACATACCAGTAGTTCAATGTAAGTCATTTGCATGAACACATACCAGTAGATTAATGTAAGTCATTTGCATGAACACACACCAGTATATTAATGTAAGTCATTTGCATGTACACATACCAGTAGTTCAATGAAAGTCATTTGCATAAACACATACCAGTAGTTCAATGTAAGTCATTTGCATGTACCCACACCAGTAGATCAATGTAAGTCATTTGCATGAACACATACCAGTATATTAATGTAAGTCATTTGCATAAACACATACCAGTAGTTCAATGTAAGTCATTTGCATGTACACACACCAGTAGTTCAATCTAAGTCATTTGCATAAACACATACCAGTAGTTCAATGTAAGTCATTTGCATAAACACATACCAGTAGATCAATGTAAGTCATTTGCATAAACACATACCAGTAGTTCAATGTAAGTCATTTGCATAAACACATACCAGTAGTTCAATGTAAGTCATTTGCATGAACACACACCAGTAGATTATTGTAAGTCATTTGCATGAACACACACCAGTAGATCAATGTAAGTCATTTGCATGAACACATACCAGTAGATTAATGTAAGTCATTTGCATGAACACACACCAGTATATTAATGTAGGTCATTTGCATGAACACACACCAGTAGATTAATGTAAGTCATTTGCATGAACACACACACCAGTAGATCAATGAAAGTCATTTCCATGAACATATACCAGTATATTAATGTAAGTCATTTGCATGAACACATACCAGTAGATCAATGTAAGTCATTTCCATGAACATATACCAGTATATTAATGTAAGTCATTTGCATGAACACATACCAGTAGATCAATGTAAGTCATTTGCATGTACACACACCAGTAGATCAATGTAAGTCATTTGCATGAACACATACCAGTATATTAATGTAAGTCATTTGCATAAACACATACCAGTAGTACAATGTAAGTCATTTGCATAAACACATACCAGTAGTTCAATATAAGTCATTTGCATGTACACATACCAGTAGATCAATGTAAGTCATATCCATGTACACATACCAGTAGATCAATGTATGTCATTTGCATGAACACATACCAGTAGATCAATGTAAGTCCTTTGCATGTACACATACCAGTAGATTAATGTATGTCATTTGCATGAACACATACCAGTAGATCAATGTATGTCATTTGCATGTACACATACCAGTAGATTAATGTAAGTCATTTGCATGAACACACACCAGTAGATCAATGTAAGTCATATCCACGTACACATACCAGTAGATAAATGTATGTCATTTGCATGTACACATACCAGTAGATCAATGTAAGTCATTTCACTGTACACATACCAGTAGATCAATGTAAGTCATATCCATGTACACATACCAGTAGATCAATGTAAGTCATTTCACTGTACACATACCAGTAGATCAATGTAAGTCATATCCATGTACACATACCAGTAGATCAATGTAAGTCATTGGCATGTACACATACCAGTAGATCCATGTATGTCATTTCCACGTACACATACCAGTAGATCAATGTAAGTCATATCCATGTACACATACCAGTAGATTAATGTAAGTCATTTGCATGAACACATACCAGTATATTAATGTAAGTCATTTGCATAAACACATACCAGTAGTTCAATGTAAGTCATTTGCATAAACACATACCAGTAGTTCAATGTAAGTCATTTGCATGTACACACACCAGTAGTTCAATGTAAGTCATTTGCATAAACACATACCAGTAGTTCAATGTAAGTCATTTGCATAAACACATACCAGTAGATCAATGTAAGTCATTTGCATAAACACATACCAGTAGTTCAATGTAAGTCATTTGCATAAACACATACCAGTAGTTCAATGTAAGTCATTTGCATGAACACACACCAGTAGATTATTGTAAGTCATTTGCATGAACACACACCAGTAGATTAATGTAAGTCATTTGCATGAACACATACCAGTAGATTAATGTAAGTCATTTGCATGAACACACACCAGTAGATTAATGTATGTCATTTGCATGAACACACACCAGTAGATTAATGTAAGTCATTTCCATGAACACATACCAGTAGTTCAATGTAAGTCATTTGCATGAACACATACCAGTAGATTAATGTAAGTCATTTGCATGAACACACACCAGTAGATTAATGTATGTCATTTGCATGAACACACACCAGTAGATTAATGTAAGTCATTTGCATGAACACACACCAGTAGATTAATGTATGTCATTTGCATGAACACACACCAGTAGATTAATGTAAGTCATTTGCATGAACACACACACCAGTAGATCAATGTAAGTCATTTGCATGAACACATACCAGTATATTAATGTAAGTCATTTGCATAAACACATACCAGTAGTTCAATGTAAGTCATTTGCATAAACACATACCAGTAGTTCAATGTAAGTCATTTGCATGAACACACACCAGTATATTAATGTAAGTCATTTGCATGAACACACACCAGTATATTAATGTAAGTCATTTGCATAAACACATACCAGTAGTTCAATGAAAGTCATTTGCATAAACACATACCAGTAGTACAATGTAAGTCATTTGCATGTACACACACCAGTAGATCAATGTAAGTCATTTGCATGAACACATACCAGTATATTAATGTAAGTCATTTGCATAAACACATACCAGTAGTACAATGTAAGTCATTTGCATAAACACATACCAGTAGTTCAATATAAGTCATTTGCATGTACACATACCAGTAGATCAATGTAAGTCATATCCATGTACACATACAAGTAGATCAATGTAAGTCATATCCACGTACACATACCAGTAGATCAATGTAAGTCATTTGCATGTACACATACCAGTAGATCAATGTAAGTCATTTGCATGTACACATACCGGTAGATCAATGTAAGTCATATCCATGTACACATACCAGTAGATCAATGTAAGTCATATCCACATACACATACCAGTAGATCAATGTAAGTCATTTCCATGTACACATACCAGTAGATCAATGTAAGTCATTTGCATGTACACATACCAGTAGATCAATGTAAGTAATTTGCATAAACACATACCAGTAGTTCAATATAAGTCATTTGCATAAACACATACCAGTAGTTCAATATAAGTCATTTGCATGTACACATACCAGTAGATCAATGTAAGTCATTTGCATGAACACATACCAGTATATTAATGTAAGTCATTTGCATAAACACATACCAGTAGTACAATGTAAGTCATTTGCATAAACACATACCAGTAGTTCAATATAAGTCATTTGCATAAACACATACCAGTAGTTCAATATAAGTCATTTGCATGTACACATACCAGTAGATCAATGTAAGTCATATCCATGTACACATACCAGTAGATCAATGTATGTCATTTGCATGAACACATACCAGTAGATCAATGTAAGTCCTTTGCATGTACACATACCAGTAGATTAATGTATGTCATTTGCATGAACACATACCAGTAGATCAATGTATGTCATTTGCATGTACACATACCAGTAGATTAATGTAAGTCATTTGCATGAACACACACCAGTAGATCAATGTAAGTCATATCCACGTACACATACCAGTAGATAAATGTAAGTCATTTCCATGTACACATACTAGTAGATCAATGTAAGTCATTTCACTGTACACATACCAGTAGATCAATGTAAGTCATATCCATGTACACATACCAGTAGATCAATGTAAGTCATTTCACTGTACACATACCAGTAGATCAATGTAAGTCATTTCCATGTACACATACCAGTAGATCAATGTAAGTCATTTGCATGTACACATACCAGTAGATCAATGTATGTCATTTCCACGTACACATACCAGTAGATCAATGTAAGTCATATCCACGTACACATACCAGTAGATTAATGTAAGTCATTTGCATGAACACATACCAGTATATTAATGTAAGTCATTTGTATAAACACATACCAGTAGTTCAATGTAAGTCATTTGCATAAACACATACCAGTAGTTCAATGTAAGTCATTTGCATGTACACACACCAGTAGTTCAATGTAAGTCATTTGCATAAACACATACCAGTAGTTCAATGTAAGTCATTTGCATAAACACATACCAGTAGATCAATGTAAGTCATTTGCATAAACAAATACCAGTAGTTCAATGTAAGTCATTTGCATAAACACATACCAGTAGTTCAATGTAAGTCATTTGCATGAACACACACCAGTAGATTATTGTAAGTCATTTGCATGAACACACACCAGTAGATCAATGTATGTCATTTGCATGAACACATACCAGTAGATTAATGTAAGTCATTTGCATGAACACACACCAGTAGATTAATGTAGGTCATTTGCATGAACACACACCAGTAGATTAATGTAAGTCATTTGCATGAACACACACACCAGTAGATTAATGTAAGTCATTTGCATGAACACATACCAGTAGATTAATGTAAGTCATTTGCATGAACACACACCAGTAGATTAATGTATGTCATTTGCATGAACACACACCAGTAGATTAATGTAAGTCATTTGCATGAACACACACACCAGTAGATCAATGTAAGTCATTTGCATGTACACATACCAGTATATTAATGTAAGTCATTTGCATAAACACATACCAGTAGATCAATGTAAGTCATTTCCATGTACACATACCAGTAGATCAATGTAAGTCATTTCCATGTACACATACCAGTAGATCAATGTAAGTCATTTCCATGTACACATACCAGTAGATCAATGTATGTCATTTCCACGTACACATACCGGTAGATCAATGTAAGTCATATCCACGTACACATACCAGTAGATCAATGTAAGTCATTTGCATGTACACATACCAGTAGATCAATGTAAGTCATTTGCATGTACACATACCAGTAGATCAATGTATGTCATTTCCACGTACACATACCAGTAGATCAATGTAAGTCATTTGCATGTACACATACCAGTAGATCAATGTAAGTCATTTGCATGAACACATACCAGTATATATATATGTAAGTCATTTGCATAAACACATAACAGTAGTTCAATGTAAGTCATTTGCATAAACACATACCAGTAGTTCAATGTAAGTCATTTGCATGAACACACACCAGTATATTAATGTAAGTCATTTGCATGAACACACACCAGTATATTAATGTAAGTCATTTGCATGTACACATACCAGTAGTTCAATGAAAGTCATTTGCATAAACACATACCAGTAGTTCAATGTAAGTCATTTGCATGTACCCACACCAGTAGATCAATGTAAGTCATTTGCATGAACACATACCAGTATATTAATGTAAGTCATTTGCATAAACACATACCAGTAGTTCAATGTAAGTCATTTGCATGTACACACACCAGTAGTTCAATGTAAGTCATTTGCATAAACACATACCAGTAGTTCAATGTAAGTCATTTGCATAAACACATACCAGTAGATCAATGTAAGTCATTTGCATAAACACATACCAGTAGTTCAATGTAAGTCATTTGCATAAACACATACCAGTAGTTCAATGTAAGTCATTTGCATGAACACACACCAGTAGATTATTGTAAGTCATTTGCATGAACACACACCAGTAGATCAATGTATGTCATTTGCATGAACACATACCAGTAGATTAATGTAAGTCATTTGCATGAACACACACCAGTATATTAATGTAGGTCATTTGCATGAACACACACCAGTAGATTAATGTAAGTCATTTGCATGAACACACACACCAGTAGATCAATGAAAGTCATTTCCATGAACATATACCAGTATATTAATGTAAGTCATTTGCATGAACACATACCAGTAGATCAATGTAAGTCATTTCCATGAACACATACCAGTATATTAATGTAAGTCATTTGCATGTACACATACCAGTAGTTCAATGTAAGTCATTTGCATGTACACACACCAGTAGATCAATGTAAGTCATTTGCATGAACACATACCAGTATATTAATGTAAGTCATTTGCATAAACACATACCAGTAGTACAATGTAAGTCATTTGCATAAACACATACCAGTAGTTCAATATAAGTCATTTGCATGTACACATACCAGTAGATCAATGTAAGTCATATCCATGTACACATACCAGTAGATCAATGTATGTCATTTGCATGAACACATACCAGTAGATCAATGTAAGTCCTTTGCATGTACACATACCAGTAGATTAATGTATGTCATTTGCATGAACACATACCAGTAGATCAATGTATGTCATTTGCATGTACACATACCAGTAGATTAATGTAAGTCATTTGCATGAACACACACCAGTAGATCAATGTAAGTCATATCCACGTACACATACCAGTAGATAAATGTATGTCATTTGCATGTACACATACTAGTAGATCAATGTAAGTCATTTCACTGTACACATACCAGTAGATCAATGTAAGTCATATCCATGTACACATACCAGTAGATCAATGTAAGTCATTTCACTGTACACATACCAGTAGATCAATGTAAGTCATATCCATGTACACATACCAGTAGATCAATGTAAGTCATTGGCATGTACACATACCAGTAGATCCATGTATGTCATTTCCACGTACACATACCAGTAGATCAATGTAAGTCATATCCACGTACACATACCAGTAGATTAATGTAAGTCATTTGCATGAACACATACCAGTATATTAATGTAAGTCATTTGCATAAACACATACCAGTAGTTCAATGTAAGTCATTTGCATAAACACATACCAGTAGTTCAATGTAAGTCATTTGCATGTACACACACCAGTAGTTCAATGTGAGTCATTTGCATAAACACATACCAGTAGTTCAATGTAAGTCATTTGCATAAACACATACCAGTAGATCAATGTAAGTCATTTGCATAAACACATACCAGTAGTTCAATGTAAGTCATTTGCATAAACACATACCAGTAGTTCAATGTAAGTCATTTGCATGAACACACACCAGTAGATTATTGTAAGTCATTTGCATGAACACACATCAGTAGATTATTGTAAGTCATTTGCATGAACACATA